>NW_023501037.1:1592500-1913587 GCF_014066305.1 Letharia columbiana | reverse complement strand
CATTGTCTCCATTTCTTTCCGGCACGCGGGTGACAGAAGTCAAGAGATTCCACCGTCTTATTAATCAGCATAAATCGATCGATGCTTCTCCAATCCAACTACCCTGGCGAAGAAATGTTCTTGATTAACTAAGACCCACAATTAATATACGTAGCTCTTCTGTGTCAGATCTTTCGCTGTGAAGCTATTCAGCGTTCCTTATCACAGGGAGTACGACGACTTCTATTACTCACGTGCGGTATTTCGCTTATAAGAGGAAGATCTACTGCGATAATCATAGTCAATTAAGCCTCTATAGGAGGAATATCGAACGATACATATTTGGACGAATTGAAACCGTCCGATGTCTATAGCTATTTCATTATTCGAAAGATTTTACTACGATAGAAGATATTATAGAATTCACATTACTAATTAGCACGTTATCTTCATTTCTTTTCGATATTTCGATACTTCTTACTATAAGAATATAACCTTTCTCTATTTTTTATAGATAATTATTATAAATTAATTCTTTATACTTAATATACCTTCCTAATTAAACCTTAGCGCGCCTCTCTTCGTATATATGTATTTATATATTATATAGATTAAATTAATTTTATAGTAGTAAAAGTAGATTAAAAACGCATAGTAAGCGATTAGAGTTCGATTTAACTTAGAACTAGAGCTAAAATTTCATTTAACTTAGAAAAATTCAACTTCATTTAACTTAGAAAAATGAAAAATCCAACTCTATGAATTTAATTTATAGGCCTTTACTTATATTATTATAATAAGAGTAGTTATTTTCTTAATTTAATTGCTTATAATAGACTTATCTACGAAAGACTTCGATAAAGACTCTATAAAGAAGATATTTTTATAATCGACTTTATATAGTATATCTAGACGGAGCTTTTTAGAAATTTAGATAATCTAATTAGTTTTATTTTTAATTAGAATTTCGATAATATATAAATTTATAAGATAAGTATATAGAGTTAAGTTTCGCTATATTATTAATTTGAAAATATAATCTCTCTTAAATAATTTTTTAGAAGAGTTAATAGATATTATAATATTAATATAAAGTATTATAATTAAAATCTTATAAATATAAATAATATATCTCTAATATAGATTATATTATTAATTAATAATATCGATAATAGTAATATAGCTACTAATATATACTTTATCTTAAATAATATTAAATATAATCTTTTTAAAATCTATAATATTATTAATTTATTCTCTAGTAGTATATAGGCTTTTAGATTATTAATAAGATAAATCTCTTTTTAAATACGATAGAGAACCTTACTATCGTCTATCTTACTAATAGAAATATATATTAAGATTAAAATATACTTATTAATATTATATATAATTAAATCTAAGCCCTTAATATAAAGAGATAAGATTATTTTTCGAATTTCTATAAGAGATAGTAATATTAATAGTTATAGTTTATTTATTAGAATAACTCTATAGTCGATATTAATATAAATCTTCTTATCTATAATATTAAGCTATAAGCGTATAAAGATATAAGTATAATTTCACCTTCGAAAGATAAATCTTATATCTAGATTAAACTTTTCGATAGAGTTAAAATTAATAATTTTAATAGAATCGAAGTCTTAGTAGTAGAAGACTTCTAATTAATAAACGAAAGGCTTCTAAGCTATAAAAGGCTTTTAAGCTACAAAAGGCTCTTAAGTTACGGAAGGCTCTTATAGATAACCTTCCTATAAGTACTTATAGAGTTTTATTTTAGATATAAATAATATATTATAGTTTTAATAGATTATATAAATATCGATAAAGTTAATATAAACCTCTTTATATAGCTATTCTTTATAATTATTAATAAAGCTTTTCTTAGACGATTCGCCTTAATAAGCTCTTTATACTTTATTATACTCTTAAGAAATATTAAATTAATCTTTATTAATATAATTAGTTTAATTATAAGTTATTTATTTATTATAATTAGCTTAATAAATAGCGGTTTAGCTATAATAAATATCTTATAACTATTATAACTACTTATCTCTATTACTTTAATAGCGATTATCTTATCTTAAAAATCTTTTATCTTAAAAAGGGTTTAATTATTTAAATTAATTCGAGAATATCGAATCTAACGTATTTAAAGGATTAATAATTTAAAGGCGTAGTAATATAATAAGCGAATAATTACTTTACGGAGCGTATTACTAATTTAATTAATAATCGTACTATTAATTATTATAAGCGTATTATTCTTTATTATAAGATTTATTCTAATAGTTAGAAGACTATCGCGAATAGAACTAAGACTAAAAGAAGTTAAATAATTAATTTCCGTAGTTCTACTAATCTTAATAATTAATATTTAATTAATCTTATCGAAGGTCTTATTAAAAGATTTAATTATTACGTTATTACTATAGTAATTAACTTTATTAAAGCCTTTAATAAAATAATCTAGATATCTTAAATTATATATCTTTCTTTAATTTAAATACTTAAATAAATAAAGAAATCGATATTATAATAGATAACGGGTTTACGAAAGTATATAAGTCTACTATAATATCTTAATAGATAAATATTAATTAATTTTTAATATTATCTATATTAATAGACTTAGTATAATAAATAATTACTTATATATAACCCGAAGGCTCTCTTCTATTATATATATCTACTAGAATATACTTCTTAGTAATAAGATAAGTAAATACTACTCTAGTCGATTCCTTAAATTATCTTAATAACACCTTATATTATTTCTTAATATCGTTATCTACCTATAAGCTAAGCTTCTTAAGATTTAATAACTCGATAATATATTATAATAACGCTATATCTCTTAATACTATATTAAGATTAACTTTAATTATAGAGAAGTCTTTTATAATAATTATATCTCGTAGTTATTTAATAAAAAGAATAACGCTATAAAAGTAGATATCTTTATTAATTATAACGATCTCGTCTTCTTTATAGAATTTATCGAGATAAAGATCGAAGTAATTAAGATTTAATAAATTTCATTAATCGAAAGCGCTTAACGAGATAGATAGCTTTCTAGATAAATCTTATAACTCTAGCTATTCTATAAGATCTATAAAGTTAAATAATATTTATAGATTCTATAGTATTTAGATAATAGCTCTTTAAATAATATTATTAATATCTTATTAAAGTTATTAATAATCGAGAGAAAAGTTAAAAGCTATAATATTATCGTAGATTATAATTTTTATAGAGATCTTAGATATAAAAGAAGAATATTTATTAGATAAGCTTATTAATATAAAGCTTCTTATTTAAATAAAATTTAAAGATTTCTATAAAAGTAAGAGAGAGCTTAATAAAGATAAATTTAATAAGATAATATTAGTTAAAGAAGGCTTTAGTAGCTCTACTAGCTATATAGTAAAATTTTCGAAATCTCTAACTATTTTATAAAAGAAAGGCTTATTAATAGCTTAGTCTAATAACTATAGTATTAATAACTTAAATTCTAAAGAATTAAATCTAGTTTTTACTCTATTATTTTATAACGTAGATAAAAATCTTAATAACTCTAAAGGCTTAAGAATATAAATAATAAAATATTAGATTATAAATACTATCGAAGACTTCAGTAGATTAAAATATAAGTATACTATTTTAATAAAGTCGTCGATTTAAAAGACTAGTATAATTACTCTTTAATTAATATAAATATAAACGATATTAATATTAAGAAGATATTCTACTAGATTAAAATTATTTATTAGATTAATAAGATAGTAAAGACTTTAATTAGTAAATAAAAGAGTATTAGCGAAAGACTTAGATAGTAGAAATAGCTATAAAGAATTAAGTAAATAAAGTATTATTAAATAAATAGATAATAGTAAAGAAGCTTCTAGATTATTCGATAGTTAATTAATATCGAATAATAGTATTACTATTATATTATAAGAGTAATATAAAAATATAAGTATAATAATTAATGTGTAGTAAAGATAGTTATTTTTTTATTAAGAAGTAATTACTTATAATGCTAAGCTAAGGTTCTTATTAAGATATCTCCTTAGTAGATACGAAGGTAGATAAAATTATATATTTATATAACCACGCTAGCTTACTATAACATACTCTCTATAAAAGAGTTTTTTATATTTTTTAATAAATAATATCTAAAGAGAGCTTAATTATATTTCTTATATTTAATAAATAATTAAACTCTTAAATTAATTTATATTAATAAAAGTTTTTTATTAAAAAATAATTTTAAAAAACTTTTAATATTAATATAATAAATATTATTAATATATATAAAAGAATAAGATAGAGTTAAATTAGAAAATCTTAAATTTATATATATAATTAATTATAAATTTATTAGATTTATACTTTTTAATTAAATATTATAAATAAATAAATTAATATTTATAATTATTAAAGATCTATATATAGAAGTTTTATACTTTAAAATAATTAGTTTTCTATAAATATTATCTTTTTATAATTTTATTAATACTAGAGCTTAATATATATTTTCTAATAATATAAAAATAATAAAGTTTAATCTATTTTTAGTAAATTAAATTAATATTTAAATATTATAATTATATTAAATATATTTAAAATCGAATAATAATTCTTTTATTTATTTATATAATTATTAGTTTTTTATTACTTTATTAATTCTATTAATTCTATTAATATAAATATAATTATCTTTATATCTTTTATCTAAAAATTACTTAATATCTTAAATATTAATATAATATTACGAAAGTCTTTTATAAAAGTCTCTAATAGAGTTATTTCTATTAGATTTAATACGCTTAAAGAGTTTAGATTAAATATATATTAGCGTCTTCGAGTATTCTCTACTAAAGTAGATTTCTAGATAGTAAGAATATATCTTCTTTTCATATTATAACTTAGTTTATAATAATATAATAGCAATATCCTAATTACTTATAAGTATTAATAGCCTATACTTATAAGTAGATTTAGTATTCTATTAATATTAATATTAACTTATACCTCTTCCTCTAAATAACGCCTTCTTTAGATTAGTCTAAATTATATTATTATTAGCGGCTACGTTAAGCTAGCTTCTACCGCCTCCTTAGATACTATAACTACTACTATACCAGCTTTCGAAAGCATCTTATCTACTCTTTATTCTACTAGCAGTCTCATACGTATTACATATCAAATTCAAGTATTTATAAAAGATATCGATTAAGCTTAAGAGATTTCTCGTAAGATAGTAATTATTATTTATATATATTATAATTATTTATATATATTCAAAGCTAGTAGTTATAAGATTTAAATAAGTATTAGAAGAGCTCTTTTCTATATATTAGAAGATAAATCTCTTATTACTTCGGCGTTCTATTAAAGCCTTCGGCGACCATACGATAGACCTTAGAGCTACACCAGCTATTCAACATTTCTTTAAATATTATAAGCCTTTCTTAATAGATAATATATTAATATTATTACGATTTATTTCTCTACTTATCGAGCTAATTACGCGAGTAGAGTTTACTATTATATTAGTAGACGAAGCTATCTATAATCGATTAATTGAATCTTAGCTACTTATTATTATAATATAAGAATTTATAAAAATATAGCTCGTTAAACTATAGATGATAATAATAGAATTTCGTATCGTACTAGATTTATTTAAATCTTTAGAAGATTTAGAGCTATTAGATAAATTAGAATTAATTAGAAATAGCGATAATAGTAGTAGTAAAGCTAATCGATTCAATTCAGATAATATTAACTATTTTAATCCGTTCTACGAGAGTAAGTCTATTAATATCGTCTTAATAATAGAATATACTAATAAGAGTATCTTCTTTCGAAATATATATATCTTTATTAATTAAGTTAAAAATATAATATAAGCTAAGAATAACGTACTATTATAATAAAATCTTTAAATTTATTAAAGAGAAATTATATTATTAAATTTATTATTAAGCTAATTAAGAATAATAAACGCTTAGTTACTTATAATATAGATAAGTAATATCGTCTACTATTAATATATTAAAAGCTATCGTATTCTTAAGATATAGTAGTTCTATTATAAGAGAAGTATTCGATATAAGATACTACTTATTATCGAGAGTTATAAGAGTATACTTAAACGATTATAAGAGCGACTTAGAACGCCGATATAGATATTATAAAGAATTATATACTACTTATCTAAAATGGATTAAATACGGAATTTCAGCGAGATATTCTAGAGCTAGAAGCTGCTATTAATTATAATCGATTTTTAGAATCGTTTAATAAGTAAAAGTATTAATAATAAGAGTATATTAATTACTATTCGCGATAAACTTTATATTTTTAATAGTAGTAGTAAAGAAGAATAGATTTTTATAGATATTTATCGCGATAATCTTAGTCTTAGTATTAATCTTAATCTTAAGCTTATTAGAATAATTAGTAATACTTATATCTATAAAAGTCTTTTATATATGGGAATGCTTATTAAAGTAATTAACGCCTCTCGATTTATTAAGACTATTAAAGTAATTAATAACGTCTATAAATATATTAAAATACTTAAGAAGACGCTTATATCTCGCTATTAGCGCTATTAATAAAATTATAAATTATAGCGTTTTCGATAGTAGAAGAAAACGCGTTAGATTCGAGATCGTTTAATCGTCAGCCGCTTCGTTCGAATAGCGATAACTACTAAAATCAGAATCGAAATAGATTTCAATCACGCCTATAGCGAGCGTATTAAGCGACGATCGAGAAAGATAATAAGAACGAGTTAGATTTACTATAAGACTACAGAATTAGTTAAGATACTTATATCAGCTATACTTTATATTAATCCGAAGCGCTCGAAGCAGCATCTATAGAAGACTTCGAGGGCTATTATAATCACGAAGTATATAATAACTTCACTCACGATAATTATAAAGATCTTATCGAAGACTATTTCTCAAAAATAACGCCTGCTATAGACTATTAATATAAGTACTACCGATATAAGACTACCTCTCGTAATAAGCTTTTTAATTACCTTCGAGAAGAGTGCTGAAAAAAGTCTTCTATAAGTACTACTTCTTTTATAAGTACTACTTCTTTTACTAGCACTAATAAAGACCTTATTATAAACGCTCTAACCTTCGAGTCTAGAAAGCCTATTATAGAGCCTCTTATTATCTTCTTAATATCTAAGTCTATATTAAGAATCGAATATATCTTTTAAAACTATTACTATATTATTACCTATATTAATTAAAAGTTAGTAAATGAGAAGAAGAAGTCTTATATTAACGCTAGCTATATTATAACTATAGCTAATTAAACTTTTATTTCTACTTCTACTAAAGTTAAGAAGATAGCTACTAAGATTTCGATTCGAGACCTAAAATTTAAGATTTATTATTCTAACGAGTACGCTATCTTTATCTTCTATATAAAAGGCGTACTTTTAGATAGCATATATATCTTTACTTAGATTACTTAAGAGATTTATATCGTTAATAACCTTAAGACTAATATACTAATCGAAGTCGATATTCTAACGTTAAAATAAATAGTTATTAACTTTACTATCTAATTTATTAAGATAGATAGCTATCGAGATATAACTATATCTATAAATTTATATACTCGCTCTAAGCCTATTAAGCGAATCGTAAAATCATCGTCTCATATGATTCTATCTTCTTATACTACGATATAAATACTAGTAGCTTATACTGGCGAGCTACTAATAAATAGAGACTTACTCTTTAAGCCGTAATACTTAATATTATTAAACTATATTAAAGAAGTCTATACTTATATAATAAATATATCTTTTTAAATAGTTTAAGTAAGGAACGACATCGATCTATCCGTTATTATTTCCCGTAAGATACGACTAGACGTGCTAAGCGAATACGAATAAGATAGATACTTTTCTATCGAAGTATACTATACTAATCTCGCTATTATCGAATAGAGGAACTAGAAAACTAAGTTAGCACGCGATATCGTTATAATAGCAACTACTATAATAGTAGTAGTAGTACTCGACCTTTAGACTAGTCTGCGAAAGTTTACCGCGAATACCTTATCCGATAGTATAGCTATTATTATCGATTTATTCTTAAAATATATTATACTAAATAAAGTAATAATTTATAGAAAGTCTAAAGTAGTAGAATTCTTAGCATATTTACTTAATAAGTATTAAGATCTTTTTATCGACTAAGATTAAACGATAAATATACTAGAGAAGAAATAAATGTCTATTTTCTTAAAGCTTAATGCGATATTTAAATCTACTAGACGAAAGATAGATAAGAGTACTAGAATTACGTAAGTATTATAGCCTACGTAAGTATTACAGTCTACGCCTAAAAGAGGAAGAGGAAGGTCGCGTAAGACTTTGCTAATCAAATAATAACCTATATTAAACCGTTTTTCGAATTAATAAAGAAAACTTTTAAAGTCTAAAGCGAAAGACTTTTACTACTTACTATACGTTTAATTTATACTTTTACTATACTAATAAACGTCTATTTCTACTACTATCTTAATAAGAACGTCGACTTATTTTTTCTTCGTTGATATCTGATATAGCATTATGAAAGTCTTCTATAGAAGTCTCTAATAGAGTTATTTCTATTAGATCTAAGAGGCTTAGAGAGTCTAGGCTAAATATATATTAGCGTCTTCGAGTATTCTCTACTAAAGTAGATTTCTAGATAGTAAGAATATATCTTCTTTTTATACATCATAACTTGGTTTATAATAAATATATATATTTATTTTACTTACTTTTTAGAGTCTTTATTAATACCTTTAGATTATTTTTTAATAAATTTATTATTATTAATAATTAAGGCTATAAGCGAGCTTAATAGCTATCTATAAACGCGTTAAAAGATTTTTAAAAAGAAAATTAAAAAAATTTATAGCTATTATTCTTCTTTATATACTTTTTTTAAATTAAATAATATTTAATTAATCGCTTAATTAATACTATCTATTTTATTAACTTAATAATTTATTTAATTAGATTATTAATTAATTATTTAATTATCTACTTAGTTAATTATTTAGCTAATTACTTAATCTAATACTTTATATAAAAAAGAAGAAATTATAATAAATAAATATAAAGAATATTATAAAAAAATTAAGTAATAATAAAATTATTATTATTAAGAATATAACTTAGCTCTTTAAGATCTTATATTAATTATTTATTTAATTAGTTATTTAATTAGCTATTTAATCTAATACTCTATTAAAAAAAAATAAAAGAAGAAATTATAATAAATAAATATAAAGAATATTATAAAAAAATTAAGTATATAATAAAATTACTATTATTAAGAATATAATTTAGCTTTTTAAGATTTTATATTATATTATTTATTTAATTATTTAATTAATTACTTAACTAGCTACTTAATCTAATACTTTATAAAAAAAAAGTAAAAGAAGAAGTTATAATAGATAAATATAAAGAATATTACGAAGAAATTAAGTAATAATAAAATTATTATTATTAAAGATATAATATAAGTTCTTTAAGATTTTATATTATATTAATTATTTATTTAGTTAATTATTTAGCTAATTATTTAATCTAATACTTTATAAAAAAAGAAGTAAAAAAAGAAATTATAATAAATAAATATAAAGAATATTATAAAGAAATTAAGCGATAATAAAATTACTATTATTAAGAATACGATTTAATTTTTTTAATTTTTTATATTAGTATATATAATAGAATAAGATAGAGCTAAGCTTAAAAATCTTAAATTTATATATATAGCTAATTATAAATTTAGAGTTATTACGTCTTTTAGCTAGACTAACTAAGTTAGCTCGCTAGCCCTCTCGAGCTCCCTTATTAAAAATTTATATATAGAAGTTTTACACTCTAAAATAATTAGCTTTCTACGAATATTATTTCTTTATAATTTCGTAAATTATAGAGCTTAGTATACGCTTTCTAACGCTATAAAAATAATAAAGTTTAGTTTACTATTAGTGGATTAAATTAATATTTAAATATTATAGTTATATTAAACGCGTCCGAGATCGATTAATAATCCTTTTATCTATTTATATAATTATATTTCTTCTATAATTCTATCAATCCACTAATTATAAATAAATTCACCCTCGATACCCCTCGTCTAAATGTTACTAAGTATCTAAGATATATATTTCTTTCGCTCGTCTTTATTAAGAAGAAGCTTTTAAAAATATAATAATTATATTAGACGCGTTCGAAATCGAATAATAATCCTTTTATCTATTTATATAATTATTCTTCTTTTATTATTCTATTAATTCTATTAATTCTATTAATATAAATATATTTACTCTCGATATTCTCGCACTTAATTAAATAAGAGAAGAATCTATAATAGACGAATACGAAGAAACTACGAAGAATATTACGAAGATAGTTATTAGTAGTAGTAATATAATAGATCTACTCTCTACGATCTTATATTAATTTACTTAGCTAGTATAAGAGAAGTTAATATAGTAGACGAATACGAAGAATACTACGAAGAATATTACGAAGAATATTACGAAGAAACTAAGCGATAATAAGATTATTATCGTTAAGAATACGACTTAACTCTTTAAGATCTTACGTTATATACTCTTTACGATTTTATATTAAATTATTATTTAGTAAGCGAAGAATACTACTATAATTTAATTTATTATTCTTATTATATTAAGAAGTAAGAGAAGAAATTATAATAGATAAATGCGAAGAATATTACGAAGAAATTAAGCGGTAATAAGATTATTATTATTAAGAATACGACTTAACTCTTTAAAATTCCACGTTATATACTCTTTACGATTTTATATTAAATTATTACTTAGTAAGCGAAGAATACTATTATAATTTAATCTATTATCTCTATTATATTAATATAATATTAGTATATATAAAAGAATAAGATAGGGCTAAGCTTGAAAATCTTAAATTTATATATATAGTTAATTATTAATTTAAGGTTATTACGTCTTTTAACTAGACTAACTAAGTTAGCCCGCTAGCCCTCTCGAGCTCCCTTATTAAAAATTTATATATAGAAGTTTTACACTCTAAAATAACCAGCTCTCTACGAATACTATTTCTTTATAATTTCGTAAATTATAGAACTTAGTATACGCTTTCTAACGCTATAAAAATAATAAAGTTTAACCTACTATTAGTAAATTAAATAAATATTTAAATATAATAGTTATAGTAGTTACATTAGACGCGTTCGAGATCGAATAATAATCCTTTTATCCTATTTATTATTCTTTTACTATTCTATTAATTCTATTAATTCTATTAATTCTATTAATTCCACTAATATAAATATAATCGTCTTCGATACCCCTCGCCTAATTAGAGCCCCTTACTAACGCCCCTAGATTATTCCTCGACGAATTCGCTATTACTAATAATCGAGGCCGTAAGCGAGCTTAATAGCTATCTACTACTGCTTATAAACGCGTTGGAAGGCCCTTAAAAAGAGCGTTGAAAGGCCCTTAAAAGGTGCCCGAACGGATACGTCCTCCCCTATATACTCCTTCTCAAGCCAGCGATAGATGGGTTAAACTAATATTCAAATATTATAGTCACACCAAACGCGTCCGGGATCGAATAATAATCCTTCCACCTATTTGTGTAACCATTCTTCTTCCACCATTCTACCAATTCTACCAATTCTATTAATTCTACCAATTAGGAGGAAGTAAGAGGAGGAACTACAACAGGCAAATGCGGAGAACACTGCGGAGAAACCAAGCGGCAACAAGGCCACCATCGTCAAGAACACGGCTCAGCTCTCCAAGATCCCACGTTATATGCTCTCCACGGTTCCAAATCAAATCATCACTCAGCAAGCGGAGAACACCACTGCAACTTGGCCGTTTTACATCAAATCATCACTTAGCAAGCAGAGAACACCACTGCAACTTGGCCTGTCATCCCCACTACATTGAGGAGTAAGAGGAGGAACTACAACAGGCAAATGCGGAGAACACTGCGGAGAACACTATGGAGAACACTGCGGAGAAACCAAGCGGCAACAAGGCCCTCAGCACCAAGAACACGGCTCAGCTCTCCAAGATCCCACGTTATATTAGTTATCCACTTAGTCAGCCACTCAGCTAGCCACTCAGTCTGATACTCTATAAGAGGAGGAGTAAGAGGAGGAACTACAACAGGCAAATGCGGAGAACACTGCGGAGAACACTATGGAGAACACTGCGGAGAAACCAAGCGGCAACAAGGCCCCCAGCACCAAGAACACGGCTCAGCTCTCCAAGATCCCACATCATATACTCTCCACGGTTCCACATCAAATCATCACTCAGCAAGCGGAGAAAACCACTACAACTTAGCCTGTCATCCCCACTACATTAAGGAGTAAGAGGAGGAACTACAACAGGCAAATGCGGAGAACACTGCGGAGAACACTATGGAGAACACTGCGGAGAAACCAAGCGGCAACAAGGCCCCCAGCACCAAGAACACGGATCCCACGTCATATCAGTTATCCACTCAGTCAGCCACTCAGCTAGCCACTCAGTCTGATACTCTACAAGAGGAGGAGTAAGAGAAGGAACTACAACAGGCAAATGCGGAGAACACTACGGAGAAATCAAGCGGCAATAAGGCCACCATCGTCAAGAACACGGCTCAGCTCTCCAAGATCCCACGTCACATGCTCTCCACGATTCCATATCAAATCATCACTCAGTAAGCGGAGAACACCACTACAACTTAGCCTATCATCCCCACTACATTAAGGAGTAAGAGGAGGAACTACAACAGGCAAATGCGGAGAACACTGCGGAGAACACTATAGAGAACACTGCGGAGAAACCAAGCGGCAACAAGGCCACCATCGTCAAGACAGCTCTCCAAGGTCCCACGTCATATACTCTCCACGGTTCCACATCAAATTATCACTCCGGAACGATGCATATTTGGACGAATTGAAACCGTCCGATGTCTATAGCTATTTCATTATTCGAAAAATTTCACTGCGGCAGGAGATATTGTGGGATTCACACCACTAATTGGCACGTTGTCTTCATTTCTTTCCGGTATTTCGATACTTCTTGCCATAAGAACATAGCCTTTCTCTGTTTTTTATAGGCAATTATTACACCTTCCTAATTAGGCCTTAGCGCGCCTCTCTCCGCACATATATACCTATATACTATATAGATTAAATCAATTTTATAGTGATAAAAGTAGGTTAAAAACGTATAGCAAGCGATCAGAGTTCGATTTAACTTAGAAAATTCCAACTCCATGAATTTAATTCATAGGCCTTTACTCGTATTACTATAATAACGTTATAAGAGAAGAATCTACTACGACGATTATAGCTAATTAGATCTCTATAAAAGAAATATCGAACGATATATATTTAAACGAATTGAAATTATTCGATATCTTACTCTAATAGCTATTTTATTATTCGAAAGATCTTATTACGATAGAAGATAATATGAAATTTACATTACTAATTAATATATTATCTTTATTTCTTTTCGATATTTTAATACTTCTTATTATAAGAATATAATCTTTCTCTATTTTTTATAGATAATTATTACGAATTAATTTTCTAAACTCGATATATCTTTCTAATTAGATCTTAGCGCGTCTCTCTTCGTATATATATATTTATATATAAGTTAAAAACGTATAGTAAGCGATTAGAGTTCGATTTAACTTAGAACTAGAGTTAAACTTCGATTTAACTTAGAAAAATTCAACTTTATAAATTTAATTCATAGGCCTTTACTTATTATATTAATTATTTATTTAATTAATTACTTAGCTATCTAGCTACTTAATCTAATACTTTATAAAAAAAAAGTTATAATAGATAAATATAAAGAATATTATAAAATTATTAAATAATAATAAAATTATTATTATTAAAAATATAATATAATTTTTTAAGATTTTATATTATATTAGTTATTTACTTAATTAATTATTTAGCTAATTACTTAATTTAATACTTTATAAAAAAAGAAATAAGAGAAGAAATTATAATAGATAAATATAAAGAATATTATAAAGAATATTATAAAGAATATTATAAAGAATATTATAAAGAATATTATAAAGAAATTAAGTAATAATAAAATTATTATTATTAAGAATATAGCTTAGCTCTTTAAGATTTTATATTATATTAATTATTTACTTAGTTAATTACTTAGCTAGCTATTTAATTTAATACTTTATAAAAAAAGAAGTAAAAGAAGAAATTATAATAAATAAATATAAAGAATATTATAGAGAATATTATAGAGAATATTATAGAGAATATTATAGAGAATATTACGAAGAAATTAAGTAGTAATAAGATTACTATTATTAAGAATACGACTTAACTCTTTAAGATCTTATATTATATACTCTTTATAATTTTATATTAAATTATTATTTAATAAGCGAAGAATATTATTATAACTTAATTTATTATTTCTATTATATTAATATAATATATTATTATAATAATATTATAAAAGAAAAATTTATTATAATAATTATAATTAATTAAATCTTTATAAAAGAAATAATTTAAATATATATTATTTAATATCTTACTCTAATAGCTATTTTATTATTTAAAATTTTTTATTATAATAAGAGATAATATAAAATTTATATTATTAATTAATATATTATCTTTATTTCTTTTTAATATTTTAATATTTATTACTATAAAAATATAATCTTTCTCTATTTTTTATAAATAATTATTATAAATTAATTCTTTATATTTTTTATATTTTTCTAATTAAATCTTAATACGTCTTTTTATATATATATATATTTATATAAGTAAAGATCTATGAATTAAATTTATAAAGTTAGATTTTTCTAAGTTAAATCGAATTTTAGCTCTAGTTCTAAGTTAAATCGAACTCTAATCGCTTACTATACGTTTTTAATCTACTTTTACTATTATAAAATTAATTTAATCTATATAATATAAATATATATATACGAAGAGAGGCGCGCTAAGATTTAATTAGAAAGGTATATTAAGTATAAAGAATTAATTTATAATAATTATCTATAAAAAATAGAGAAAGATTATATTCTTATAATAAGAAGTATTAAAATATCGAAAAGAAATAAAGATAATATATTAATTAGTAGTGTAAATTTCATAATATCTTCTATTATAGTAAAATTTTTCGAATAGTAAAATAGTTATAAATATCGAACGATTTTAATTCGTTTAAATATATATTATTTAATATTTCTTCTATAGAGATTTAATTAACTATAATTATTATAGTAGATTCTTCTCTTATAATATTATTATAGTAATATATTATATTAATATAATAGAAATAATAGATTAAGTTATAATAGTATTCTCGACTTATTAAATAATAATTTAATATAAAATTATAAAGAGTATATAATATGAAATCTTAAAGAGCTAAGCTATATTCTTAATACTAAGAGTCTTATTATCGCTTAATTTCTTCGTAATATTCTTCGCATTCGTCTATTATATTAACTTCTCTTATATTAACTAAGTGAATTAATGTAAGATCGTGAAGAGTAAATCTATTATATTACTACTATTAATAACTATCTTCGTAATATTCTCTATAGTATTCTCCGTAGTATTCTTCGTATTTATCTATTATAGTTTCTTCTCTTACTTCTTAATATAGTAGAGATAATAGATTAAGTTATAGTAATATTCTTCGCTTACTAAGTAATAATTTAATATAAAATCGTAGAGAGTATATAACGTGGGATCTTAAAGAGCTAAGTCGTATTCTTAATAATAATAATCTTATTACCGCTTAATTTCTCCGTAGTATTCTTCGTATTTATCTATTATAGTTTCTTCTCTTACTTCTTCTTCTATAGAGTATTAGATTAAGTAACTAGCTAAGTAGTTAACTAAGTAAATAACTAATATAATATAAGATCTTAAAGAGCTAAGTCGTATTCTTAACGATAATAGACTTATTATCGCTTAGTTTCTCCGTAGTATTCTTTATATTCGTCTACTATATTAACTTCTCTTATACTAACTAAGTAAATTAATATAAGATCGTAGAGAGTAGATCTATTATATTACTACTGCTAATAACTATCTTCGTAGTATTCTTTATAGTATTCTCCGTAGTATTCTCCGCATTTATCTATTATAGTTTCTTCTCTTACTTCTTAATATAGTAAGAATAATAAATTAAATTATAGTAGTATTCTTCGCTTACTAAGTAATAATTTAATATGAAATCGTAGAGAGTATATAACGTAAGATCTTAAAGAGCTAAGTCGTATTCTTAACGATAATAATCTTATTACTACTTAGTTTCTCTATAGTATTCTTCGTATTTATCTATTATAATTTCTTCTCTTACTTCTTCTCTTATAGAGTATTAGACTAAGTAGCTAGCTAAGTAATTAATTAAGTAAATAACTAATATAACGTAAAATCTTAAAGAGCTAAGTCGTATTCTTAACGATAATAGTCTTATTACCGCTTAATTTCTTCGTAATATCCTTCATATTTATCTATTATATTAACTTCTCTTATATTAGCTAAGTAAATTAATATAAGATCGTAAAGAGTAGATCTATTATATTACTACTACTAATAATTATCTTTATAATATTCTTTATATTCGTCTATTATAAATTCTTCTCTTATTTAACTAAGTATAAGAATATCGAGAATAAATATATTTATATTAGTAAAATTAATAGAATTAATAAAATAATAAAAGAAGAATAGTTATATAAATAGGTGAAAGGATTATTATTCGATCCCGAACGCGTCTAATATAATTATTATATTTTTAAAAGCTTCTTCTTAACGATATTTAGAATTTAATACGCGTTAAGAGACTTTAAAATAGAGTAATAAAGAATAAATAGAGAAGAAAGACGCGTCTTAGAAGATAGTATTATTAAGTTAAAAGATATTATCGCTAACTTAAAAGAAGTATATAGAAAAGAATATATTCGTTTAAGCTCTTTAAGAGTCTTTTAACGCGTTTATAAGTAGTAGTAAATAGCTATTAAGCTCGCTTATAGTCTCGATTATTAATAATAATAAATTTATTAAGTAATAATTTAAAAGTATTAATAGAAGCTTTAAAAGGCGAATAAAAGAAGTATATATATTTAAAATATTAAATAATCTTTAGACGAGAAGTATCGAAGACGATTATATTTATATTAATAAAATTAATAGAATTAATAGAATAATAAAAGAAGAATAATTATATAAATAAATAAAAGGATTACTATAAAAAGTAAAAATTGAAACAAGATTAGAAATATAAAGGAATAAAAAATAGAACTAAATGTAATAAAACATAATCTTTTTAGTCATCAATAGAGAATAATAAAAAAAGTCTAAAAACGGCGATAAAAGCATAATAAAAATATAACGCTAACTAAATGACAAGAATAAATAATTTAAAAAATACGAAAAACCAATATAGCGTAAATAACGTATATAATAATAATATATATTAATACATATATATAAAAAGACTAGAATATAGAGATACGAAAATTTTAAAGTTACTAAATTTTAAAGTTACAAACAGAGAATTAAAAAAAGAATAAAATAAATAAAGTCACTAATAGACTAAATCGCAAACGTACTTATAATACGAACTCGGCGGAAACGTACGAAAATCACTTAGATTGAGATATATTATTATTTAATTTCGAACGCGTCTAATATAACTATTATAACTATTATATTTAAATATTTATTTAATTTATTAATAGTAGATTAGACTTTATAGTTTTTATAGCGTTAGAAAGCGTAAAGCGAGCTCTATAACTTAAGGAATTATAAAGTATTTATATATATCGTAAGCTAAGTACTTTAAAGTATAAAATTTCTATATATAAATTTTTAATAAGAGAGACGCGGAAAGACTATTAGACTAACTTAATCTATTTAATAAAAAAGCGTATAGAACTTAAATTTATAATTAAATATATATATAAATTCAAGATTTTTAAGCTTAGCTCTATCTTATTCTTTTATATATACTAATATTATATAAATTAAATTAATTTTATAATAATAAAAATAAATTAAAAATATATAATAAGCGATTAAAATTTAATTTAATTTAGAGTTAAAGCTAAAATTTAACTCTATAAATTTAATTTATAAATCTTTATTTATATATTATATAAGTATAATAATTTATTTAATTTTAATTTAATTTATTAGAGAATAGAGTTAAAAACTTATTAGATTTTAATTATTTTCTAATAAGTATATACTTCTTAATTATAATAAATTATAACCTTTATTTATAAGATATATCTATATATTTTACGACTTTTTATTATAGTAATATCTAGATATAAATATCGAAATATAATTAAAATTAATCACTTTAAATAAAGCGTTTTATTTTATTTATATTTATAAATTCTAATTTTATATAAAAATCTTTATATTTATAAAAATCTAGCTCTTTTTTATAAACTTCGATTAATAAAAATATTATTATAATTATAAAAGATTTTAAATATAGAATAATAGAATAGATAAGTTAACTTATAGAGTATTTATCTATTTATATAAGACTTTAATTAAATTAGATTATAACTTTATATAAGATAAATTATAATAATAATATTAAAGTAAAATAATTAAAAACTCGTAAAATTAAGATTTTAAGAATTAATAAAATTTATTTTATATCTTTTTTATAAAGAGTAAATTTATAATTAAGATAAATATAGAAATTAAATAACGGGTAAATAAATAATAACTCTCGCTTTATATATATAAAGAGAGATTTATAATTATACTTTTATACTTTTATAATAATATCTAATTTAATTAATAAACTACTTTATAATAATCTTCTATAATAAAATTTATATTTCTAAATATATTATTATTTATTAATTTACTTATTTTTCTTAAATTATAATTAAAATTATAACAATTAAAGAGAATATAAAAATAGATAATTATTAAATATATAATCTCTACTTAATAGATATATAGTTTTTATCTATTAAATATATAATTCTTTTAATTAAATTAATAATTATATAAAAATTAATTAATATTAATTAAAAATAGTAAAAAATTTATATCTAACTTTTTCGAGTTAAATTATTTTTATAATAGAATATAGTAATAGAATTAATACTTATTTTATTATTTATCTATATTTCTCGCTTAATAGATAAAAATTAGAGCGTATATTTATATTTATCTCTATACTATAAGCGTTATAGCGAAGAAACTTATAATTACTATAGTAATTATCTTAACGATTAGATATTATATAAGAAAAGCGATAAGATAGATAAATTAAATAGATTATAAGAGAAGAATAATAAGATAATACTATATAAGAATAGCGAGGTAATATTATATAGGCCTATATATAGAATAATAAGATTATATTTAATACGTTTTAAATATAGAAAGATTAGCTAGTCGATAGATAGTAAATATTTAAATATAATAGATATATTTTTTATAGTAAGTAGAGAGAGTAGTTAGTTAATTAGCTATCGCTATAGAGAAATTTATTATAATACTAGCCCCTTCGACTATCGTATATATATCGCGTATTATTAAAGCTAGTAATTATTAGCTACTATTAATTATCTATTTTATATATATAAATATCCGTATATCTTATAAATTAATAATTAGTCTTTTTAGTCTTTTAATCAATTTCTAATATATCTAGTATTCTACTTTTAATAGATTATAAGCTCGAAAGCGAATAGAAT
The DNA here is from genome assembly GCF_014066305.1 of Letharia columbiana. Taxonomy (NCBI): domain Eukaryota; kingdom Fungi; phylum Ascomycota; class Lecanoromycetes; order Lecanorales; family Parmeliaceae; genus Letharia; species Letharia columbiana. The sequence continues at coordinate 1,893,780 of NW_023501037.1, read as the reverse complement.
AGTATCGAATATTCTTATACTTTCTAAGAGATATTAAATTAAATCTTCGATAATCGTTTATAAATAGATATATCTTATAGCGATAGCCTATTTTTTTACCTATATTCATCGACGAGAGGGCTATCGTTATTTAATTTTTATATAAAAAATATCGAACTAAAATTCTTATTTTATTCGAGATCTCGAGATAATACGAGTAAATTAAAAATTCTTATATTATACGAGAACCCGAACTAATTAAAATTCTTATATTATTTCGAGATCTCGAAATAATATAAGTAAATTAAAAATTCTTATATTATTCCGAGGTCTCGAAATAATATAGATAAAACTTCAAAACTCTTAGATTATTTCGAGGTTTCGAAGCAATACGAGTAAAATATTAAAAACTCTTATATTATTTCGAGGTCTCGAAACGGGTATTTAAAAGCCTCGGCACTCTTTCTATTTTTCTTATCGAGGTTTTTTATAGATTTAACGAGATCGGGTAAATAATTAATCTCGAATATAAAGCGTAAATTTAAAAACTAATATATATAAGATTTAATATATTAAGATTTAAGAAATCTAGCTTCTAAGACTATCGGAGAGTATTATAATATTAGCCCCTTCGATTATTATATATATATCGCGTATTATTAGAGCTAGTAATTACTAGTTACTATTAATTACCTATTTTATATATATAAATATTTATATATTTCATAAATTAATAATTAGTCTTTTTAGTCTTTCAATTATTTCTAATATATCTAATATTCTACTTTTAATAGAATTATTTAAAGATCTTACTAATCGATGAATTGAAATCGTTCGATATTATAAATCTATAGGGAGAGATATAGGAAGGCTTACTCTACTATCATTAAAGAATCTCGAAGAGACTAGATACGAGTTCTTTATCATTTTCGATTAGTGTCCGTTAGCTTCTACGGGTTCTTTACTATTTTCGATTAATATTCGTTAGCTTCCGCGCGGCCGCTAACTCGATTAGAGAGGCTATACGCCTAGTAGATAGAGGCTATACGTCTATTAAATAGAGGCTATATATTTATTAAATAGAGACTATACGCGTAGTAGCTGCCTTTATTAATTATATAAATTTCAATATATAAGTTTCTTATTTAAATGGCTTTCGTAGGGGAGTGTAAGGGTCTAACACCCCTCATCCAAGGGGCTCCTGCATCGCACTAGCGGCTTGGTAGGGTAGTTAGCATGGGTAACCACACGAGAGAAAATTGTGTTGAGCAGATGCTTGGTGTGTTCAAATCCATTCGCAGTCTGTCACGGATCTTCTTACTGATTTGAGGATCGAGAGTGATTGAGGCTTTTATATACAGATTGTTGCAAACCCGAAGCTGTACGAAATATCGACGCTTGATCACTGGTAATCTGGTCTAACCCAGCAGCATCCTTCTTGGGTCCTCTATGTATTCTTTCACCTTTGAGCTGTCAGCTTCCTGTCTCAGCGTGGATATCAATAGCTTACCTTGACAAGAAAGACGACCGCTTCTCTGCCATCCAGCAGTCGGTGATCGTACGTAAGCGCGAGATACATCATCTGGTACTGGGTCAGTCGAATGTCGCTGAAGCGGGCAAGGAGAGTACGAACTGGGCGAATCTCCACCTTGCCATCAACCGCAACTGGCTTCTCCTTTATGGCGTGCAAACCGAGAACCGCTGAGTCACTATTAGTCAATCAAACGACCAAGTAACTTGATGCACTGTACCAGTCTGCGGTAAGTTGATGATTGGTGTTCCCATCAACGAGCCGAAGACACCTCCCTGGACTCGATTCAGAAATAAGCGAAGAATTTCCTCGCGTCAGTTACTCACATTGCTTATGGTAAACGTTCCCCCAGCCATATCCTCGATGGTCAACTTGTTATCACGGGCCTGGATATTGTCATCAACAACAACCATCTCTACGAGCAAGCTCCTGGTTCATACCTTCTTTCCCAGCTCGGCAATTTCCTTTTCAATGCCAACCAAGTCCAGCGTCTCCGTATTACGCACCACAGGAGTTACCAGACCCTTTTCAGTAGCTACGGCCACACTGATGTCAACGTAATCCCTGTAGACTATCGTGTCACCTCCACCTGGGCCCTCGATGGAGGCATTAACGGCGGGAATATCTCTCATCGCCAGAATGCAGGCACGGGAGAAAGCGCTCATGAAGCCAAGCTTGACACCCGTCTTCTTAAGCACTTCATCCTTGTATAGTTTTCGGAACTGCATAAGGTTGGACATGTCTACTTCATTGAACGTTGTCAGAGAAGCTGCGGTATTCTGAGATTGTTTTAAACGCTCGGAGATGCGCAAGCGCATGCGGTTCATTTTTACCTTCACGTATGGTTAGTCGGTTCTGCTTTTGTCTGACCATGGCGAAGCTTACCCGACGTTCTTCCCGATTACCCAAGGGTGCCGTATCCTTTGACTTAGGCTCTGGCTTCTTCGACTCCTGAGGCTTGGGTGACGGCTCTTTGTGCTTGGAGGGTTCCTTTGGGGGCGGACTAGGCTTGCTCTCCTGCTTCGATGGTTCTGACTCCTTCTCAGGAGAGGGCGGAGGAGGCGGCGACTCTTGCTCTGATTTCCCTTTATCTTTCTGTGGCTCAGGATCAGATGAAGTTGACTGCTCGTCAGGCGCTGGCGATTTCGGTTTCTGGCTTCCTTGTTGCTTCTCACCACCCTTCGGAGGCCCCCCAAGCTCCAATTTTAGAAGATCTTGCCCCACTGTGACTGTGTCTTCCTCATTCGCAAGGAACTCCTTGATGGTACCTGGCTCGGGCGCATTTACGGCAACATCAATCTAATCGTGATGATGTGTCAGTGAAGGGACAGCGCGCAGCCTAGGTGAACAACGTGTACCTTATCCGTTTCGATTGTTGCGATTTCTTCGTCCTGCTCCACATAGTCTCCAATCTCTGCACGGTACTTAGCGTTCCGTTGCTCAACTCTGAATAATTCAATAGACCAACGTTTTGACCATTGCTTGAGAGTGCCTTCCGATATAGATTCTGCCATCTCCGGAACCTTGACGACTTTATCCGCTAGCAAAGCGTCAGAGTATCCCTAAGCACCGGGTTCCAGTAGACGCACCATAAAGCCGGATCTGTGTCAAAGGGACATGCTTTCTTTGCTTCTGCATACTGGGTCTGACATCTTGTGAGCACCACCACAAAGTCTACCATTGCTAAAGTTTACCTAATTTCCCTTACGGAGGCCAAGGCAAGCTCAAGTCGAGGCTGCACATGATAATTGCAAGCACGGGAGGGCAAGACTCGGGTACCGATGGGAGCTCTTGCACTGCTGCGCGAAAGCAACGGCCCTCGCCGTAATGGTGTGGACGAAATCGACCCCCTCCAACATTGCCGACTCGCCATGTTGCGACAAGAGGGTCCCGTAGGACGAACGCGAAACGGGAGGGCCGCCAAAGAAAGGATATGACTTGGGGACTTCAAAGAAATGTTGGCGCTCAATGGCTCATGACCGTTGTATGTACGCGATGTCGTTTAGGGAGCTTCGAGGGAGCGAGCTTATGACGGGAAGCGGAGATTTTAGGGTTGTGCCAAGCCTTGGCAAAACGCTCATTCTTTTCTACGAGTACCGCACCAACACCCTGCCAGTACTTCCAGTTGACGTATACTATTAGGCGGACTTCGCGCGGACCGGAAAACCCTATCGGATGCAAGTGAGTCGTTGACATCCTGAGTCAGGATTCCACTGAAGTCCTTGGATGGCAGAGCACCAAGCCTCATCCCAAGCATTATGACGAGCAAGCAAGCAGTCACGTATGTTAAGGACCTCCCTGTGCTTCTTTCTCTTGCCCTGGGCTGACACTAAGCTCCAGCTCGCTATATCGGCGAAGCCTCAAGCTCGCTCTCGATTGGGCCGTCCATCGTTACATCTGGCGCGGTCAGGCGCAATACATCCGATCTCTTTTTGATGCCAATAGAGATGTGCGAGAGCCGCGTCAGCAGCGAGTAAGTCGCAAGAGGAATTTCAGTGCTATCTCCAAGACACATATCACTGACGGTAAAATTAGGTACTGTTTCAGGAGGCAGAGGCATTGCTGGAGAAATGGAAGCACCCCGACCCGTATAGACCCCCTACAGCTCCCGGCGGTATGTTGTCCTTTTTCTTTACAGTATCTAGAACAGATACTTACGATTCCTACAGGTTCAAAATACGAGAGAAACATTCCACCACCAATCCTAGACCGTATGTACATGAAAAGCACTGCCTTGCGGATCGCTGGCTCACATCACGTAGCTCCTCCTCATATGACTCTGTAGGAAATCCACTCCAGGCCCGATAGGTAGGCCGAGGTGACCATGGGCTTCTCGCGACAACCTCATCGTGGGAAGCAGTATTCATCATTTCCGTGTCTTCGAGGCGACTGGAGGTTTTTAGGTTTCAAAAACTTATTGAGGCTTTGAGAAATAGAGCATAAAGGCTCGTCGATGTCTCCGTAATAATGTTCCAGCCTTCTTTAAATCCGTCGCATCTTGTATTTCAAGGTCTTCGGCCTTCACTTCCGCATGTGTAGAGGATGCATGGAGAGTTCGAACACCAGGTGACGAACTGGGCAGTAAAGTTGTTTCGAAAGACAAATCAACGCAGCTGCATTGCGAACTCTTGAAAAATAGAAACAGTGTTATTTTGGTTTGGCCCTTGTTCTGAGAGCAAGACAGGCGGTAATTATGATGAAAAGCGTCAAAAATGGTTGGTTGTGTTTTGGATGGGTATGATCAGATTGATTCTCGGGTGTCTAGAATCATGTCGCTGCCGTGGACATAATGTACATCCCTAACGCACCACGATGCCATTGACCTGGCTTCCCCGAACCCCATTATCACGTGAAGCAAGTAAAAGAAACCATGAACCTGCGCGCCAAAGCAATGAGACCACCCTACAGCTCTTGAGAAGCCGTCTTCCCACCCTTAGTCGTCTTCTTGGGGAGGAGATCTGGAAGAAAGGAAGTCATGTCAGTGTGATTACGGGGGAGCGGATCAAGGCAGCTTACTCTGGTGAATGTTGGGAAGCACACCGCCCTGGGCGATGGTGACGTGGCCGAGAAGCTTGTTCAATTCCTCGTCATTGCGAATGGCGAGCTGGAGATGACGGGGGATGATACGGGTCTTCTTGTTGTCGCGGGCGGCGTTTCCAGCCAGTTCGAGGATCTCAGCAGCTAGGTACTCTAGGACCGCGGCGAGATAGACGGGTGCACCTGAAAGACCATGTTAGAATAAGAAAGACGCGTCCAACGCGACAATTTGCATTCATACCAGCACCAACACGCTGGGCGTAGTTGCCTTTCCTCAACAGGCGGTGAACACGGCCGACTGGGAATGCGAGACCAGCTTTGGATGAGCGACTGCAAGATATGTACGTTAGCTGCAGTCCAGTATCCTTTGAGTGTGTGGAGCATATATTGGGTTGCGCATGAAGTCTACTCGAAATGGAAGACGCGTCCGATGACCACAACAAGACAGGAGAAGGATGAGGCTCACGATTGGGCGGTCTTGCTGCCGCTGGCCTTGCCTCCAGATTTACCTCCAGTCATTTTGATGGATTCTTGAGAGCGAGAGTTGAAGGTGGGTGATGTTTGGGTTGAGTTGGTGTTGGTGATGGATGCAGGCGTAAGTTCGATATGTAACGTGTGGATGGTTGAGTGAAAGAAGGAGGTTGTGAGGCGGATGGGGATTAAGTAGTAGCAGCGCAAGTGGGTTGATGTGACGGGCAAGTAATGTTTGCTGAGTCATGTAAGAAAACCAACCAAAAATGCGCAAAGTTTTGGGGGGGGGTTTGGTAGGTGAATGGTAAAAATCATATCACTAGGGCGGGGAAGTTTACTAGGGGAAGCCTAAAGTAAGTACCTTACAGAGTTACAGGCGCAAAATGTTATGGTCTCGGTTAGCCTTTTCGACTAGTTATTGTTTGGAGGACGCGCCAAGCAAATCACGACTGCCGCCAGCGAGTATAAGTTCGCTCGCAGCCCCGTAACTTCTTCATCTTCTCTCATCAATCTCATCCAACAACGAAATTATCTTGCGCACCCATATCAGCCAAACTCATACATCACTCTTCAAACCCATTCTCCTTCCCAGTCCAAATCTCTAATTTATCAAATATGCCTCCCAAGGCTGCTGAAAAGAAGCCCTCCACCGGCGGAAAGGCACCTGCTGGCGGAAAAGCACCTGCCGAGAAGAAGGAGGCTGGCAAGAAGACCGCGGCGCCTACAGGTGACAAGAAGAAGCGCAACAAGACAAGAAAGGAGACCTACTCTTCCTACATCTACAAAGGTACGAATATCTCACTCTTCCCTGCTTCCTGATCGTGTCTACTCGATTACATTGTCGCCCCCCACTGTGTTGGTTGGACCTAGCGGATTCACTTTTCATTCTCATCTATTGCTCGAACATTACTGACGCGTCTTTTTTTAGTATTGAAGCAAGTCCACCCAGATACCGGTATCTCAAACCGTGCCATGTCTATCCTCAACTCCTTCGTCAACGGTAAGGATCCAAGGTTTCGGTCCTCAATGACACATCTAATTCTGATCTACAGATATCTTCGAGCGCGTCGCTACCGAAGCATCCAAGCTAGCTGCATACAACAAGAAGTCCACCATTTCCTCCCGTGAGATTCAGACATCGTAAGTCAAGTCTAGAAGTCATTGCCTGCCTTGGCCGCTTACTCTCCTGCAGCGTCCGACTCATCCTCCCTGGTGAACTCGCCAAGCACGCCGTGTCGGAAGGCACAAAGGCCGTCACTAAGTACTCGTCTTCCACCAAATAGGCTTCTCCACCGTGGTCGGAGCTTTGGCATGCGATATCTAAGGGGTTGAGCAGGAGGCGCGTCCTTTCTCGGTGTTCTTCGGGTTCTTTTCATAATGTGATACGGGATGGCTTGATCCGGAGCCAAAGGTTTGCTCTGTCTGCATAGGGGTTGAGACTTGGCTGTACAATACGATGACCAAGAGCAAACGATGAATTCTCCTGCCAAACCATATCTCTATCCGCTGTGACCCTTTCTGATCTATTGAATGTGGAATCTCACATTTTGATGCTCGCTTCTTCACTCTTTGCAAGGCTTGTGATCTCTTAACAGGCGCATGAGGGCAACCTTGCGAGCAGCGCTCATTGCGGCTTGACCTTGCTGTACTAGTGACTAAACCAAGACAGCACATGTCCGGTCCTTGGTGGTTGCACCCAAGGCAACTCCCTCTCTTCTGACGGAAACCGCTTCGAATACTATCATTCCCCGGTCGATCAAAGTTGAATTTTCTTTGACATTCTTGAATTTCAGGAGTGGCAAACACTATTCATACTACAACGTACGTCTACTTAATCCTGGGGACGCTCAACCATCTCGCCATCATCCCCTTCATCCTCATCGTCCAGAGTCTCCACATCATCTACTGCACTCTTCCTCACTGCACCATGCCCATGCAACGACGGTTCTTCGTCAGCTACATGGACAACTGGTTTCCCTGACGCGGTGCCAATAGCCCTCCGCCAACTCTTCCAGTCCTCTTCATCTTTGATAAGGAACGCAATAAGCATACTTGGATCCATATCCTTGAGAGGAAGTCTGCGAAGTCTTCGAGTGTGGCAGGAGTCTATCTCTTCTTCGGTGAAGTCTGTGGCATTTTTGTGGAAAGGCAAGGCGGGACGCGTGACATGAGGATCTAGGTAGAAAAATTGATCTCCCTGAATGCCAAAGAAGTAGTGCGAGGACGAAGGACGACCACCTGCTATCCCCACAGACTGAGGCAGCTGTAGCGACGCTTTCAGTGCTTCCCAGTAAGCTGGTGTCACTCGATCTATGCCCAGCCTGATTCCTACCAAGATGAGCGTTGGATTGAAGGTGCCGTCACTCGCTTTGGCAAGCTTGAAGAAGCTGTCCTCATAGACGTCCGCACCATCACCGTTCACGTAAACTTTCAGTCCTGTACCTTGATACTCATGTGACAACGCTCTGCAAATTGTCAGCACCGAGCATTGCAGGAGCGGCATTCACAAGACTTACTGTATACATCTTGCGGTGGCAGATGGTCCGAACCACTCCCCGGGATGCTTCCCACAAGCCGAAGCACCGTGTTCAACAAACCGATGTATCGAAAAAGGAGCGTTAGGATCATCAGAAAATAAAGAGAGAAGTTGTCGCTCTTCGTCTTGCCTCCTTCCTCGTCGCCAGTCTGATTCTCTATCAGTTAAATCTGGTGGATGTCACGAGCCACAACGCTTACCTCTTCCCAGGCGCACCATAACCAAAGCGTTCGCAAGAAGACTTTGTCCAGACCGTATCATGCACCCCCAGCCTGTGTCAGACGTGAAGCCTCCTTGATCCCCCAGGCTGCGCAAGCGTACCGAGAGAGTCATTGAGGCGTCGGATGATTTCTTAATTGCAGTAAAACTGGAGCGGTAGGTAAACCAAAGCCGCGACTCGCAGTCATCCAGGAACTCCGAAGGCCACCCTCTGTCTGCTTCGCTATCATGCGACTGTGCCTCGGGCTCTCCCGCTGAGGTCCGGTCTGTCGCTGCGAGCTTGACCCTCTTTGCATCTTGATGACAGTCCTGGCCATCGAGAGCTGGCTCTTTCCTTTTAGCTTCAGATTCTGGACCCCGTGATCCGTTCGGCGTATACCGAGTTACGTATTCTCTGCCCAAGCACCATATGCAAGATACTGAAGCATTATCGTTCTTTGGCTCGGGGTCCCAGAAAGCCTGCACAATCCGCTTGTAGCGGCCAAAGTCCACGCTTGACATCGTTGGTTGAAGGAAAAGCTGAGTAGTGGGCTAGCTGATGAATGAGAACCCCCCTTCTTCTAATAAGACCCTTGCAAAAACAGACACTTGTTTCTTACAAGCAGGACGGGAGCGATGCGTCACAGCGCAGCGGTCGTATCTGACAGATGAGATAGATGGTAGGGAATAGGGTTTTGGCTTCATGAAAAGATGGTAAAGATCTCAGGCTGTTCTGTGATACGGTTGTGGACGCTTTACATGTGTCTGTCTTTGCTGCATGATGCGTCGTCAATGAGCCAGTCACTCCAACGGCTTGGTATCATCTACTGCGGTCCAAGTGTCAGCACTTTCAAACTCTTAAGAAAACGATGAGTATGTAGATAGATATACGTGAAGTCCCGAATGCCCATATGCTTCCAGTCCAGACACTGGGCAAGAAGATCTTTGGGGCCGACTCGATGTAGAGTTAAAAGAGAGATCACATAGTGTCACAAGTTGCTGTTTCGCACTAGGCCACCGTCACTTAGTACTTAGCAGGCGGTCACGCCGGTCAGGTTACCTGGATAAGTTCCCGAACGCTAAGATTAGATAGGGCTGCCTACAAACAGACCACAGGTGCGACGCACGTAAATCGTGCCACAAGAGAATCAACCTTTTCCGTTCTATCTGTGTGAGTGAGTGTCTTGTGTTTGATCCATTCATCCATTCATTCACTTGTTCTGTCATTCGATGATGGGAAGGGGTAGAGGGGGCGTGCGAGGCAAGGGTGGAGGTGGGCCTTCACCAAACAAAGCAGGTGCTCGCGGTGGTTTACGTGCTTCCTTCGGGGCCTCTACGAATAACAGTGACCTTGATACAAAGCAAAGCAATGGTCAGTGAAAAAATCTCATGCTTTAAGAGGAACCTTGCGGCTTACATGTAAGGCAAGGATTCACTCAATCACATTTTTCTTTGAGTGAAGAAGCTCGTAACACAGAACGTCATCATTCGTGGAATTCAGATTTGAAACTCCGGCATTCTCGCGTTCCCTTCATCAGTGCAGGCACTTCTACTGTCGAGGACCTGAATCCTGTTATCCAGAAAAGCAAAAACAGTGGTGAAGTCACAGAGAGCTCCTTTCAAGAAACGAGCAGAGCACCTGCCAAGGCTTCCGAGAACCAATCCACAACATACGTTGTGGCGCCTGACGGACAAATGTCAAAAATGACATTGAGAGACCTGAAATCTGCCACCGCCGCTCAGGCCAAGTCAGACGGGATCGACTCGATGTCCAAGCGAAGCAGCGTTCAACTGGGTCTTAAAAATGCGGAAGCGAGCAAGGAAGTCTTCTTCACCGATCTTAAAGGCGCAGATGAGCCGGTGCATACAGGTCTCGGGCCACCCATAATAAGACGTTCGTCATCCCCTTCGGGCTCCGATTCGAGTGGGGAAATTATTATCTTTGCTGGTAGACGGCACTCATGCAAGAAAGACGACCAGAAGCATACCTCAGACGCCCGATCGAGACGCTTGAACGGACAGGGAATCCAAGATATGTCAAGCCCCTCTGGACACCGTAGCTTCATGGCCACCGTGGTAGACGACCCCATAAACGTTAGAACTGAAAGAACCCAAAGCGCTCCGAAACAGACACCACCAACCTTCTCACTGTCCGAATCTGAGAGGGCATCAGGTCATCTCGATGGCAATTCGGGGGTTACTGCGATCAAATCTGGGCGAGGAAGACGCGGGAGACACTCAAGGAAAGAAAGAAAAGACGAAGGGATATTAGATGATTACGTAGCAAATCTACGCGACGGAGGTGATTTGGAGGCTTTTGTTGAGAGTCCCATGCTCAACCAACGCGATCTTGGTGGTCCTTATACTGCCGTATTGCAGGACGAAGTGGAATCTCTCACAACGGGGCGCGTGGAAAGGAAGACCTTGGCGAACACCGAGGAATGGGACAGCGCAGACTTAGACGATTTCGATGAGTTGAGCACATCGAATGAGACTCCAGATAGCATAGAGCAGGTTCTTTCGAAGCGTGAGAGACCGTCTGGAGTGCAATACCTCGTAATCCGGGCAGGGTACACTGTTGATGGCGCTCGCTGGTTTCCTATTAGCTCACTCAACATTCCTGGCGCCGAAGCATTGATTGCAGAATTCGAGGACAAGGCAGAGTTGGATCGCCTGCTTAACGGTAGCGATGTGTCCGATGCAAGTCTCACTTTAGACGAGCAAGTGGCACAAGACTTGCAGGAGGATTTGGATGACCAAGAAGACGAAAAGGATCTTGAAAATAGGAGGAAGGAAAGAATGACGGACGCGCAAACAGCACCGTTATTGTCAGAGCAAGAGGAGCTCGGGCTGGGACCTAATGATCTGATATTTTGCCACGAAGGTGATGTTGGGACAGACAGCGAAGAGGAATTACAACTCGACGGGCTGTGGGAACGAGCAGTGACTCATCGAGCGCCTTCCAAGTCGAAGAGAACAAAGCGGTCTCGGTCTACTTTCCCTTCTGCAACAGCATTCGCTGATATTCTTGACCAAGATCCTTATAATGGCTTTGATGTCATGGATCAACAGAGGCCAAGCCTGCGCAAAAGACCTAAGGGTCGGCGCGGAAAGCTTTCCATGGAGCTGTCTGACTCAGAGCTTGAGCAGTCGATACAAACAGCTTGGGAGAAGGATCGGACTAAAAAGAAGTTGCGGAAGCAGGAGCGTGAAGAGCTTCGGGCGCAAGGACTCTTGGGCAAGAAAAACAAAATTGATTTGAGGGCCAAGTACTCTGAGGGTATATCAATGACCGAGGTGAAGAAGGAGATTAGGGATTTCCTTCAATCATCAATGGAAAGGTACGTCTCTTCAGCTTCACCGCCTATCATCAATTTTGAAAGAGATCCAGTCTACCGCTTCCACCAATGGCTCAGGGAGATCGCAAAATGGTGCATGAGATTGCCAATGCCTTCAAATTAAAGTCCAAATCGATCGGCGGTGGTAAATCTCGATTTCCTGTTCTCTACAGGACTTCTCGAACGATCCAGTACAATGACGAGACTTTGAAGGCCGCGGAATCTGTACTGTCTTCGGGGCGCTTCTTTCCGCGCATGGACGGAGCAAGAAAGAAGGGTGCGCTGGCAGGCAGGGGCCGCCGTGGTGGAGCTGCCAGTGCTAGTGTTTCCTACCGAGACGGTGAGGTCGTTGGGGCCGCGGCTCCCGAAATCGGCCAGGAAAACAGAGGGAGGACGATGCTGGAGAGGATGGGCTGGAGTACCGGCACAGCACTCGGTGCTTTGAACAATAACAGAGGTCTTGTGCAGCCCGTAGCGCAAGTGGTAAAGACTAGCAGGTCAGGTTTGGGCTAAGTTCACTATTTTCGCAGCTCGTCGGGTGTGTTCCCACTGGTGTATACGGATTACTGTATCTGTATCTGCATGTGCATCGTTTAGCTGAGGCTGGCTAGCCCTCTGTTCCGGGCGTCGCTGGAGTACCTTGCACAACGTGCGAAGCCGGCAGGATAGAGAGATGCCCATTAGAGGCACGGTCATACGCCTGAGCTTTTACAGCTCAAGGAATTGAAGAAAGAATCACCTCTACTTGGAGCGAGATAGAGCAGATAATAATGGACAGTGATGAGTATCGGACTCTCCTCTCTCAGTCGTCAGGGAGCGAAATTGTTTCTTCGCGGATGACGCGAGCCAAAAGCTACCCTTCACGGCCACTCTCGGATGACGTTTCCTACCTAGTTTGCCAGGCTGCATCTGGTAGGAGCGTGAAGTGTGAAGTGTGAAGTGTAGAAAGCGGCTATGATTTCAAGATTTGGTAGTAGGTAAATGTCACATTTTTGATTAATTGCTTAAAAAGTAATCCGCAGTGCCGATTACTCTCAACCTAACACATTCTTTGACTAAGGTAGTTGATGGGGGCCACATAGCGGCATTTGACGCTTAAATTAACATGACAAGGGCCTGAAGTAGATAGGTAAGTACAGCGTTCTGGTTTTCTGATATTCGATTTATGGTTGCTTGACAACAATGAGTTCAAGTAGCCTCAGGGGTAGAGTTAGGAGAACAAGTGCGATTTCTGCTAGTTCATATGATGCGCCGGGAAAAACTCTGGATTATCATTGGTATGCAGTGTAATGCTCTCAATCAGCGTGCGAAGCTGTGGGGGTATCTAGTCTCTTTAATCCAACGCCACCGCTATGCAAAGGCTCAATTAGAACGAACAAGCTGCGTTTCTCTCACATAATAGTCTCCCCCTGTCAAATGCTGCCTTTCTGCGCCTCGGATTCATCGCTTCTTTCCCTTCCCTCCCTTTACAGGCTTAGAAACAGGCTGTGCGTGACCAAGGTCTTTAATGTGATTGAACAGCCTTGTCTTTGAGGGGAACCCAGCTTGACAGGAGGCACACTTGAAACCTGCTTCGGGTCCTGCATTTGCTGTCGACTTCTGAGCAGCTTTCTTAGCTCGCTTCTCCTTAGCCTTGCCTATCCTCGGCTGCGCACTCGCATCACTGTCTTGGTTCAGCGACTTCGAAGCCAGGGTTTCGGATAAATGATCGATGTCTTCGTGAATTGCCTCCTCTGGACCACCGAGAATACGCTTCTCTAATCTTTCACGTGTTGTGTACTCGTCATCTGAAGAGCTTCCCGGCGGGTCGTCGACTGCGATTAGACCTGAGATGTCATCGGGAGACTTTCGAGGGCTTGCTTTGGAACCGTCCAGCCTTTCTACGTCGGACTGCTGGTCGGATTGCCCATCCAAGAGATTAAGGTCATCCCTCTGCTCGACCGCGGCCTCCGCATCAGGCACCACATCAGCCTCTTCAGACTCCATGACATTACTGGCGTCTGGCTGTTGTGTACTCGTCTCATCTAGCTCCTCGAGGTGAAGATCCCTACCTTCCTGCTGCATCTGCCTTCTGAGATGCTGCACGGCCCTGACGTGCTTTCTGCTTTTCTCGTGAGCTTCGTACTGTTTCTCACTCTTGAAGCTCTTCTTGCACACCACGCACTCAAATTGCTCCTCGGCGGCCTCATCAGACTCGACAGAATCCTCGGGCTCTTGAGACTCGCTGGATTTCATCCATCCTGGCATGGGTTCCTGTTGCGCGTATTTTGCTTGATTAGCTGCCCTTGATCTAGCTGCTTGAGCGACAGCAGTGTCCCTCAACAACTTCTGCCTTCCGGCTTCACTTTGTGTATTGGACCTGAATCTGGGGTCACGCTTTTTCACGAACGCTACGAGTGATCGAACCGCGTCGTTGAAATTTCGAATACCTTCCTCTCGAAAGCGCTTGTTTTCTTTTTCCATCATCCGTCTTACCCGTCGATCTGGGGCTTCGGAGTAACGATAGACGTCCTCCCAAGAGAAGCTCTTTTTAGTCGCAAAATCGTTCCATGCAACATAGAATGGCCTGACAACGTCATCGTAGACGTCGTCTGCGTGGCCGAAGGAAGGATATGTGATAGGATCAAGCCCCTCCCATTCACAGGCCAGCTCCTCCTCCCTTGCAAGAGTATCAAAAGCCCGTCTGAGGGCAGTGTAGAAACCCGTATCTGAGTCTGTGAAATCTAATTTCCCACGAAAATTTGTGAACATCCCAAGTATATCATCGGCTGTTGTGATCCGGACATTGTATTCATAACGCTCCCCGGATACCTCGTCTTCGTTACGCAATATTGCATCTCGATGTGAGTCGTACCACGCCCTTTCTTGCGGGTCTGATAGAACCTCATAGGCTGACTGCACATCTGCGAACTGTTTTGTGGTTGCCTCGACGTTCCCATAGTTGCGATCTGGATGGAGCTCCAAGGCCTTTTTGCGGTACGCTTTCTTGATCCTTGTCGGCATGTCAGCTTGAAGACTGGTCTTCAAATTCTTCTGCACTTACTCATCCTCAGAAGCTTGACGATCGATCCCAAGAAGTTCATAGTAGCAAGCTTTCACCCCACCAGCGGCTCCCCGCCCACAGCCCCCAGATTGACTGCTACCGCCCGCATCTGATGACTGATTTGCGCCCATACCGGAGAATCAGTTGCGCGAATGAGCATATCTTGGGATTTGGTTGGGTTTTGGTCAAATTCTTTGGGAATACTTTAAGGTCGGCAGGGGGGTTTTACTAATCATCTCTGGAGAGTCTTGGCAGGATTATGCACATAGAATATTTCGACCCGTATTGATAAGACATAGGGTATAAGTAGCTATAGTGTAAAATAATATCGTATTTTATAGAGATCCTAGGAGTATTTTTAGATTCTAGAAGATTTCTCACTTAGGATATCCCTAGATCAGAAGATCTTCTCGATCCTATCGTTAATAACTAAGGGCCAGTTCGGTAACCACATATTTTAAAAATAACCCCTACTTATTTTCAACTTAGCGTTATATATATATAGAGTATCGTTCGATTATTATATTTTTAAAATATATTTTTAAATTATTTAAAAATAAGCTTTAAGTCTTATTTTTTAATAAAATAAAACTAAGTACGCTAAAATAATAAATATTTATAATTAATATATATATAGATATATCTTAGAGAGTCTATCTATATATAAGGCGAAAAGTAGACGATTCGTATAAGAAAGATTAGTCGAGTATATCTATTCGAAATCTATCTTAAATCTATTAGACTTCTCGAGTTACTTTCGAAGCTTATTAGTATTATTAATATATATAAAAGAAGAAGATAAGACTAAATTAGAAAATCTTAAATTTATATATATAGTCAATTATAAATTCGTTAGATTTACGCTTTTTAATTAGATATCGTAAGTAAATAAATTAGTATTCGTAACTATTAAAAATCTCTCTCTCTACTTTTAACCCTTTAATAACTTTACTATTTTCTATTAAAATTTTAAGATTTTTTTTTAAATTATAGCTTAAAACTTGCGCTTTTTAATAATAAAAAAATTTTAAAATTTGATCTTATAATTATTAAAGCGCAAGGAATTTAAATATCGCTTATTAAAGTTCGCTCGACAGCCGAATAGCCCACCAAAGTTCGCTTATCAAAGATCGCTCACCTATTTACTCGATAGCCCTAATTAAAAAAATGATTATGAATTTAATTTATAGATCTTTACTCGTATTTTATATAATAATATCTCTAGCTAAATAGTATATTAATATAATATTAAATAAAATATATTATTAAGATATAATTTTAAAAGATATATTATTAAATATTATTATATTATTTTTATATATATCTCTATTAATATATAGTATAAAATAAAGAATATATAATAAGTTAATTAAGGCTAAGCGAGCGATAGTCTATAATAATAGATTTTATTTTCGAATTTAGAATAGTTAATTTAAAAAAAGATAGAGGTTATAATTAGCTTTATATATCTTTTTTAATTTAAGTTATAAAATAATAGCGAGACTTAAAGAGTTATATAGATAGATTACGAAGATAAAAATAAAAGTAAATATTATATATACTCTATCTATCTATTCTATTCTATATTATAATTAATTATTAAAAATCTATTAATATTATATTATTCTCTCATCTAGTTATTATAATATATTAATATACTATTAAATTAATATTCTAATTAAAATTAATATTAAGAAATTATAAGAGCGAGTCTTCTATTTAAAGTTATAGTATTTATTTTATAAAGATAAAGTAGATAGAGATATAAATAGTACTCTTAGATTATTATTCTAAAAGTTATCTCTAATATAGAGAAGTATTTTTAATTATATAAATATATTATCTATAGAAAAGACGTTTCTTATAGAATAGCTTATCTTATTATATTAGATATCTATTTAAAATAAATTAATTATAAAAAATAGAGTATATACTAGAGTTAAAATATATAATAATATATATACTAGTCGAAAAGATATAATATGATATGGGATATTAATCTATTATATTATACTCTAATATAATATAGATTATTAAGATTTATATAATTCTATATCTAGTATAATATAAAATCTTAGCGGTATATTCTACGATATAGTATATCTATAATATTATATTATAGTATAATATATATATAAGATATTTTAATTAAGATTTCTATATTTAGAAGTAGCTATTCTAATTATTATTCTAATTAACGACTACGCTAAATTAATAAGATATAGAATTAAATGCGATTATATTTTATTACTCTATATATATAAAAGAAAGCGAGCTATATCTACTAATAATAAGAAAAATTTATCTTTCTCTAATATTAGTTATATAAAATCCGTTAGCACTTCGTAATTAAAGTCGTTAACGATAATTTTATACATCTATTACGTATTTTCAATATCGCTATCTAGTATAAAATTATATATATTATAATTATAGCCTTCTTACTAAATCGCTAGTCTAGAAAAGTTAATATATTTCTTAATATTCTCTCGAAAGTATTATAGCTTAATATAATAAGTTATATTTCTTTAAGCTATCTTCTCGCGATATATAAAAAAAAGATTAAATATAGAAAGTATATAAAAGTATATTTAATAATTCTAGAATAGATTAACGATATCTATAATAATAATTAGAATTAAGAATTAAATATATTTAAATAAAAGATAGTTTTATATTACTCGTATAATAGCGATAGTAATAATTAAGATTAGAATATCGATTTAGATAGCGTAGCTTTTATAATAAACTTTTTATTATTATATATTAGATTAATTATATATAAATAAAGATCTATAATTCTATTCTTTAAATATAATTATATTTAATATTTTAAGATTTTTATAATAGTTTAATACTTATTAGCTAGCGCGTTAATATTATTATATCTAAACTATAATAGCGCTTATTATTAAGTTCTATATTATACTCTTAAGTAGCTTAAAAGATAAGATTTATTTAATTATTAGCGCGTATAATAAAATTATTCTTAATACTTATATTTTATTTAATTTCGATATTATTTATTTTCTTCTAATTCGAGCTTTTATCTTTATTTATATATATAATAATTCGCGTAATAAACGAAACTTTAGACTTCTTCGTAATTACGCTCGTATACTTTCTTTATATAATATTATTAAAATATAAATTTATTAAAACGATAATTAGAATTAGAAGTTACTTATCGCTTATTTATTATATTTTATCTAATTTACTTAAAAGCTTACTTCTATTATAATAATAATATATTAATATATTTAACTTTACGCTTTTTAATAATTATAGCGTAATTAATAGCTAAGATATTAGCTTTCTTTACTTTCTTAATTAGTTTCTTCTTAAATATAAATATATTTATTCGCTATCGCGATCTCTTAATATTTTTATTTTAACTAAACTTATTTTTCGTTTTTTATTTTAATTAAAAGCTTAATTATCGTTTAATTAATTTATATCGAGATTTTTTAATATCGCTATTATTATTAGTATTTAATATTTATTATAATAAATTATTAGACTTAATCTCTTCTACTTTAATTATTATAAAAAGATAAATTAATAGATATATATAAAAGAATTAAAGGATTTATATAAATATCTATAAATATTAAATTATTCTTAATTTTAATTAAAGCTTATTTTATTAAAAAGTGCGTTAATTCTAGTAAGTATCGATATTAGAAATAAAGAGAATATATATCGCGCGCTATTTTAAATATATTATTATAGAGTTTAACTTAAAGAATAATTATTTTTATAAAGATAATAAGACTTAAAGATAAGAAAGTAAGAATAGAATATATAAAAATTTTAATAAGTTATAGTAGTTTAACGTTAATTAAATTAGATAAAGATAATTACTTATTAACTCGCTCTCTTAGATCTTTTATCTTTTAATCTATATAAGCTATAATAATAATTATAATTATTATAGAAGTAGCTAAGATTATATTAGATAATAGCGCTTAATAAGCGTAATTCGCTTAAATTTAAATCTTTAAAATTAAAGAGAAAGTATTTTATTAATATCTAATTTAAGCTAGATAATTTAAAGTAATTTAAAAATTTAGTATATACGATAGATATCTAAGCTTTTCTTTCCTTCTTCTTCTTTTTTAAGACTTTCTTTTTTATATTAACTCTTTTTATTATTAAACTATCTTCTTTATATATTAAACTTCTATTTAAATAATCTAATATTATTATAATAATATTAAAAATATAATATAATTATTAAATTATATATTTATTTTTTATCTTTTAATAACTTTAAGCTAATATATAGATAAATCGCGCGAAGAGCTTAATTTATATACGCTTAATCTATTATTAATAGCTCTTTAAAAAAGTTAATATTATTTTAAAGTACTAGATATAGCGTTAGAATAAAGTTTTTACTAAATATTATTATCGCTTTAATTACTATCGTCATCGCTTTAATAGATATTATCTTTACTTTAATAAATATCGTCTTTATCTGTAAATCTAAAAGTGAATTTCCGTATAATTTCCGCCGGGTCCGCACCATAAGCACGATTTAGTACGATTTAGCCTATTAAGTAGACTTTATCTATATTTAACTCTTTTCGCTAATTCTACCAGTTTAATAACTTTAAAATTTTTTTAGTAACTTTAAAAATTTTACGTAATATACTCTAATATACTCTAAGTACTATTCTATATATATATAATATTAATATATATTATTATTAATATACGTATTATTATACGCTATATTAGAGTATTACCTACGCGACTAATTTCATTAAATTATTCAATTTTATAATTAAATTTAAGTTGGCGTTAATACTTATCGCTATAAAATCTTATCATCGCAACGTCAATTATTAGAACTTTTCTTTTTTTATATATATTACTATTAAATTAGTAGAACTAGCGGAAAAGATTAGAATAGTTACTGAACCGGCGAAATTTAAGCAAATTCTAATTAGATTTACTAATTGGCGGATTTTGTAATTTCCGCGACAAACGCGCGATCAGCAATTTCAAATTTTGTAGGAACTTTTCAGATTTGCAAATGTTTACTTTAATAGTATTAAAGCGTTAATAAAAATTAGATAATATATTCTTTTAATTATTATTATATTTATTATATATAACTAACGCGAGCTATAACTTAAGCTTTACGCGAGATTTATTATTATTAAAAATTAATTAATCTTATAATCTTAAAGCTTTTCTTTTAATATCTAATTCGTTAAATTATACTTAATTAAAATCTATTAAAGCGCTATTATATTTAAAGATTCGCTTTTAAAGTATTATATAAGATAATAGAAGTCTTTCTAGTTCGTTAGTTTAAGAATAAATCTCTTATTATTATACTTTATAATTAGCTCTAATAATCTCTATTTAAATAGATATTTATCTTTATATAATATATAGAAAGCGAGTTATATTATAGAAAAAGAATTTAAATCTTATAATTATTTTAGCTAAGTCGTTTAAATTAAAAATAAAAATATACTTATCTTTATATAATTTAATTACTAAATTAATTAATTATTATAGATATAATTATAAGATATAATTATATATTATTAATTACTCTAATAATTATAAGAAGTATAAAAGAAATAAAATTATATAATTAAGTATTTATAAACTTTTCTCTTCTAAGTATTTATTTTAATTTAGAGTTTAATCGCTATTTAATTAAAAAGAAGATAAGATATAAGAAGTATATAAAAGTAAATTTAATAATTCTAGAACGAATTAATAATACTTATAATAATAATTAAAATTAAGAATTAGATATACTTAAATAAAAGATAGCTTTATATTATTTATATAATAATAAAAATAGTAATTAAGATTAAAGTATTAACTTAAATAGCGTAACTTTTATAATAAACTTTTTATTATTATATATTAAATTAATTACGTATTAATAAAGATTTATAATTTTATCTTTTAAACGTAATCGCGTTTAATATCTTAAGATTTCTATAATAATTTAATACTTATTAGTTAACGCGTTAATATTATTATATTTAAACTATAATAGAGCTTATTATTAAATTCTATATCGCGCTTTTAAATAGCTTAAAAAATAAAATCTACTTAATTATTAGCGCGTATAATAAAATTATTCTTAATACTTATATCTTATTTAACTTCGATATTATCTATTTTATTTTAATTCGAGCTCTTATCTTTATTTATATATATAATAATTTATATAAAGAGTAAAACTCTAAACTTCCTTTAAATTACGCTCGCGTATTTTTTTTATATAATATTATTAAAATATAAGTCTACTAGAATAATAACTAGAATTAAAAACTACTTATCGCTTATCTATTATATTTTATTTAATTTTCTTAAAAGCTTATTTTTATTTTAATTACGATATATTAATATATCTAGCTTTACGCTTATTATAGATTATAGCGTAATTAATAGCTAAAATATCGACTTTCTTTACTTTCTTAATTAGTTTCTTCTTAAATATAAATATATCTATTTACTATCGCGATCTCTTAATATTTTTATTTTTACTAAATTTATTCTTTATTTTTTATTTTAATTAAAAATCTAATTATTATCTAATTAATCTATATCGAGACTCTTTAATATTATTATTATTATTAATATTTAATATTTATTATAATAAATTATTAGACTTAATATCTTCTATTTTAATTACTATAAAAAGATAAATTAATAAATATATATAAAGAAATTAAAGAGTTTATATAAATATTTATAAATATTAAGCTATACTTAATTTTAATTAATATTTATTTTATTAAAAAGTATATTAATTCTAGCAAGTATCGAAGTTAGAAATAAAGAGTATATATTATATACTATTTTAATTATAAAGTTTAAATTAAAAGAATAATTATTTATATAAAGAAAAGAAAATAAAAATAAAATACGCGAAAATTTTAATAAGTTATAATAGTTTTATTTTAATTAAATTAGATAAGAATAATTATTTATTAACTCGCTCTTTTAGATATCTTATCTTTTAATCTATATAAGCTATAATAATAATTATAAATATTATAAAAGTAGATAAGATTATACTAGATAATAATATTTAATAAATATAATTTATTTAAACTTAAATCTTTAAAATTAAAGAGAAAGCGTATTATTTATTAATATTTAAATTAAATTAGATAATTTAAAGTAATTTAAATATTTAATATATACGATAAATATCTAAGCTTTTCCTTCTCTTCTAAGACTTTCTTTTTATATTAACTCTTCTTCTTATAAGACTATCTTCTTTATATCTTAGACTTCTATTTAAGTAATCTAATATTATTATAATAATATTTAAAGTATAATATAAACGTTAAATTATATATTTATTTTTTATTTATTAATAACTTTAAGTTAATATATAGATAGACCGCGTAAAAAGCTTAACTTATATATATTTAATTTATTATTAATAGCTTCTTAAAAAAGCTAATATTATTTTAGATTATATAAGATAATAATCTATTTAAAAGTATTATAATAAAGCGTTTATTAGATATCGTCGTTACTTTAATAAATATCGCTATTACTTTAATAGATATTATTATCGCTTTAATAAATATCGCTTTTACTTTAATAATATTAAAGTATTAATAAAAATTAGATAATATATTCTTTTAGCTATTATTATTCTTATTATATATTACTAATGCGAGCTATAGCTTAAGCTTTATATAAGATTTATCGCTATTAAATTTTAATTAATTTTATAATTTTAAAGCTTTTCTTTTAACGCGTAGTTTATAAAATTTTATATTATATATATATTATATTATTTAATTATTATTTTTAAAACTTCGCTTTTAAAAGATAACTTTATATTTTTATAATAAATAAAATATTAAATAAAAAAATTAATAGAATTTAATCTTTTATTTATTAGCTAGTAATAAGTCTTATAACTTATATATCTAATTATATTTAAAATTATAATTATAATTATCTTTATAATTAAAATTAATATAAATTAAGACTTTCTATTAATATATAGCTTTTTTTAAAAAATTTATATAAGCGTAATTAAAGATTAATATTCTTCTTTTAAGCGTTAAACGCTTAGCGAGAAGTACTAAAAGATTTATATATAGATATTTATTAACTATATATTAGAATTTATTTATTTTAAATTCTAGATATAAATATCTTTACTTTTAAATAAGATAAAGAAGCTATAGATTTAAGATTAAATATTACTAAAGATTATCTACTATTTTCTATTATATTTTAGCTATTTACGATTATTAATATACTCGTTAATAAGAAAGATATACTATTACTATACGAATTTAGTCGCGATATTAATAGTAATTATAGAAATTAAAGCTATTAAATATAAGAATACTCGTTAATAAGAAAGGCGTGCTATTACTATATAAATTTAATCGCGATATTAATAATAACTATAAGAACTAAAGCTATTAAATATAGAAATATAATCTTTAATTTAATATAGATTTTAGAATAAAAAACCTCTTTTATTAAAGTAGTAATATTTTTATAAATATATATCTATATTTAAATTAATTTAAGAAGTTTTATTCTATAAATATAAAATATATAAAGTTATTAGATTAAGTATAATAATTAAATATTATTAATTAAATATAATAAGTAGAATAATAATTAGAATATCTTATTCTTAACTTAGAATAGTTTTTCTTTTATTTATTATATATTTTCTTTTTATAAAAACTATATCTAAACTTTAATAATATTATATTATTATTTATAAGCTTATATCTTATTATAAGTATCTAAAGAATTATATATTTTTTAATTATAAAATTATTCTTTTTATATAAAATATATATAATTAAGCCGCTAGATATTAGTTAATAACTTTATTTATTTATAATTACTAAAGAGTAAATTATATTATTAAAATTACTCGCTAATTTTATCTTTATAGCTTTTTAAAGTACATCTAATATAGAGAATTAAATTCGAAGCGAATTAATTAAATTTAAAGCTATATAAATTAAGATCTTCTTTATTATTCGAGCGAATACGATTTAAGAAATAATTAAATTTATTAATTTTTATAATTCGCGAATTTTCTTTAATATATAAGCTTTAAAGTTTAATTAGTAATAATATAATTAATATATATAATTAATTTATTATTTAATTTAGATATATATAATCGATATAACTACGCACTTTTCTTATTTATAATTATACTTTTTAAATTTCGTATATAATTTTCTAATTTCTATCTTCGCGAAATCTTATCTTTACTTTATTTCGATAATTTAAACGAGTCTAGATTAATAGTTAATAAATTATTAAGAATTTTCTAAATTTTCGCGATTATCGAGTTAATAGCTTTAATAAATAATAATACTATATATTAATAAATTATAATTAATATTATAATTAATTATTATATTAAAAGATATAGCGCTATTAGATATATACTTATTTTATAAAAATAATATTATTAATTTAATTTAATTATAAAGTATAGAGAAAATAATTTTATTTTTTTTAGATATAGATAATATTATAATAAACGAGTATATTATAATATAATTACTATAATAATAAAAAGAATTTTTAAGAAAGAAGAGGGTAAATTAGAAAAGAATAATATTAAATATTTATTATCGAGCTAACTAATATTATATAATTAAAATCTTATTAGAATAAAATATTATTTAAAGATAAATTAAGTTTAAATATTAATTAGAAAGCTAATTAGAAAAAGAAATTAATTTTTTTTTTATTAATATATATCGTAGAGCTATATATAAGCGCTTCTTTCTATATTTTAAATATACTTTAGATATCTATAGCTATATATATACGCTCTCTCTTATATTTTATATATATTTTATATATTTTAATATTTTTTATATATGCGATATATCTATTAAAGATAATCTTATTAATCTAATTAATTTCTATTTAATCTTATATTTATTAATTATAAAAAAAGCTCTTTATTTTAATATTATAACTTTATTAATTTATTATTCTTAAATATCGAGCCGTTTATAGCTTACGATTAATTTATTTACTTTCTTCTCTTCTTCTACTTTAAAGATAAAAAAAGATATTATTTCTTTTTCGTCTTCGCCTATAATAAATTAGTTATTATTTTTATAAGATTAAAAATATCGACTTAAAGATAAAATCGCTTAATTAAAAGCGAAGAACGCGATATAATAATATTTTAACGCTCGAGTAAAAGATATTATAATATTACTCGAATAAAAGAGAGATATATTAATAAGAAAGATCTTAAGATTTAAGAATAGTCTTAGTACGATAAAAGATTTAATTTTTATATATAGAAGATTTAGATAATAATTAATTTAGTTAATTAAATTATTAAAGTATCTAAATTAGATTTTAATTCTATATTAATATCTAATAAAATTTATTTAATAATTTTAAAATATTAATATACGCTTTTATTAATATAATTAATAATTAAAATATTAATTAAAAAGATATAATCTTTAATTCTAATATTTAAAATAATATAATAATAAATAAGTATTAGTATTAAAGTAAATAAAGTATATATTATATTAAATAGAGAAGCGTTAATAACTAAACTAATTAGAGTTTTAAATTAATAAAATTAAATATTAATTCTATATTAATATTATTATATACTCTTAAATATATAATTACTAATTATAACGTTAATTAGAAAGAGTTAATCTCTAATCTAAAATATCGAGAATAATATAATAATATATTATTAAAGCGATATAAGTTTCTATTATAATAAGAAGATAGAATTTATATATTAAATATTAATTTTATTTTATTTCTAATATTTTATTCGTTTATATATCTCTTTTAATTTCTTTTTAAATATCTTAATCTTAAGATATTAACTAAATCTTTATTTAGCGTAAACTTAGCTTTCTTAATTAACGATATTTAATATAAAATATTAATAAATATATTTCGATATAAAGATAGTAA
Source organism: Letharia columbiana (assembly GCF_014066305.1). NCBI lineage: Eukaryota > Fungi > Ascomycota > Lecanoromycetes > Lecanorales > Parmeliaceae > Letharia > Letharia columbiana. Next base: position 1,868,185 of record NW_023501037.1, on the reverse strand, counting down.
TAAATCTTACTTTCTTTTTAATATTAATAATAAAAAATAATAAATATAGTAATAAATAAAGATAGTATAGATTATATAGAATTAGTTTAAATTTAATAGCGATTATTAATCTATTTATTAAGACTTAGAAATTAGAAAATCTTAAAAGTAAATATAATTTAACGAATATACGCTTATTAATTTCGAGGAGCTATATATTATTTATCGTTATTACGATAAAATTCTAATTTACTTATTTATAAATTATAAAATAAGCGATATAATAGTATATATTAAATTTAAGAGATATATTAAGAAATCTAATTTAAGTAGTTTATAATAAATAAATCTAGTTAATAATTATAAAAATTAGATATATTTCTAAATTAGACGATATAAATTATTAATAAATAAAACGATAAATAGAATATCTAGCTTACTATTTACTCTAGAAAAAATAATATTAAAATTCTCTTATAATACTAGAAGATCGAAAGCTTATATGCGAAGATTTTTTAAAATAATTTTATCGCTAAATTGTAAATATCGATATTTTATTTATAATTATTAATAATTTTAAGATATTATAACTCTTATATTATTTTAACTCTAATATATAATTAAAATTAATATTTATTATAAAGAATTAATTAATAAAAAAAGCTATAGAGCTAGAGGTAAAATTATTAAAAAATTTATTAATTAATAATATTAAAGTCTCTCTAATTCTAAATTATTAATTATCTTATAACTACTAATTATTTATAATAATCTTAATCTTTTTTATTAATATTAATTAATAATAATATAAGATTCTTATAGATTTTAAATATATTAAAGATAAATATATTAATTAGAGAGTTAACGTCCATGATCGGATAACGAGAATAACTAGGCTTCGAGAATCTTGATATACTAACAGTAGCGCATAGAGATAATTAATCAAATTTGATAGGGCTACTACTAGTATTCTCTATAATAAAGCTGCTGCTAGCCACCTTTCTCCGCTATTTCAGTCTATAAACTATATATAATATAGTAAAATAATAATATATTTATCTATATAGTAACCTTCAAATAGGTTTATATAGTAGTCAATTAAGTTAATTAAGCCCCTCGAAGAATAAATCGCTTTATATAGAGAACGTCGCCCGAATACCAACTTTGTTATTTTATAGAAAGATTCTTGCTGACAAATCTATACTATATACGATTAGACTACTAAATTTTATATATACTTACTAAGATTCTCGAAGTCTAGTTATTCTCGTTATTCGATTATAAACGTTATAAGTATTATTAATTTAATTCTTATAAAATATAAGATTTAATTTTATATATTTAGACTTATAACTAATAACGCTAGTAATAATAATATATTCTTTAATAATTTAATTACTTATCTTTCTATTTTTATAATAGAGAACTCGCTTAATATTAAAAAATTTAAATTCTTAAATTATTTATAATATATTCTCTATATAGCGTATATTATTTAATTAATCTTAAAAAAACTTCTAAATAATATTAGAATTATTTTAATAAATAAAATTTTTTAGAGAAGCTAAGGTAATAAAGAAAATAAGAATTAAGTTTAAGTAAATATAGTTAATCTATTAATAACTCTAATAAAGATATAATATTTCTTATTATTATTCTAATTATTATATTATTAATTATATTAAAATTTAAAAAATCGTTATATATATTAATATTAGCGGCTAGCGTAAAAAGATTTTTTTTATATTATAAATTAAATAGCTTTAAGATAAGAATATTTTAATATTAAATAAATATTAATTTTCTAAAAAAAAGTAATATTATTAGAGATACTCTTTTAAGCTCTTTTAGAATATTAAGACTCGCTAAGATTTAACTTATTAGATATTAATCCGCGCTTTACTTCTTTATATTAATATTATATACTTTTTAGAGAATAGATTAATTATTTATTTAAGATTAAGTAATAAGAAATAATTATAGATAGAAACTATAGTCTAGACGTTTAAATAATTTTTAATTAATTTCTAATAGATTTAATATTTAATTTAGCTTATTAGATCTTTTTATAAATTTATAAAATTAATAAATAGAGAAAAGAAGATTATAATTTATTATATCTTTAATATCTATAATTATCTATTTAATTATATAAATAAAAAGCTTAGAAAATTAAGAAGAAAGAGAATTTCTTAGAAAAAAGAACTTCTTAAAGCTTTTAAGACGGCTTATAAGAAATTAATTATCTATTATAATCGAATTTAATTAAATTTAAACTATTTATATAAATAAGCTACGCTTTTATATTTAAATTATAATAATATAAAATTAAAGAAATTAAATTAAAAGATTAATATTAAAGAGAAGTTATAGACGAAGATTTATTAAAAAGCGCTTAAAAGAATATTTTAAAATTATTAAAATATTAATATAAGTAATTAATTATAAAAAGCTAAGCGAATAAATTAATTAAATAAAAATATACTCGATTAAGTAATAGAATTCGAGATTAAGAATTTAGATAATAAGAATAAATATAATTAACTTTAATAGTATAGATAAAATAATAAGTTTTCTAATTATTATTCTAATTATAATCTTATCTCTAATCTTTATAAAGCTTCTTTTAATAATCTAGTAAATCTTTTAATTCTAAAGTAATAAAAGAAATTAAAGTCTAAATACGCTATAATCGCTTAAATAACTTATAATATTCTTTATTTTCTCGCGGAGACTATTACGTATAAGCGATATTTTTTAATAATTAAAAGATATTATAATACTTAGAAGTATTATTTATTAGTAATATTTCGTACTCTAATAATAATTCTTTATATAGAGTATTAAGAAAATAAGCTTAAATAAACTAAATTTAATTTTAAAGAAGATCTTAATATATTAAATTAGATTAAAAGAGCTAATAATACTTTATATAAAAATTTAATTAATAATTATAATAATTATATTAATAAAGATAATAAGCTTATAAAAAGTACTTCGATAAATTTAATATTTATAAATTTATTAAGATATATCGCTAATACTCTATAATATATAAAGAAATAATCGACGGGCTTATAATTAGAGAAGATTAGTAATAATAAATTTAATCTCGATAAAGAGATCTAAGATAACTTAAGAAGCGAATTTATTTATAAATAATTAATAAGTTTAATTAGATAAAGATAAATTTAAGATATTTAAAAGAATCGCGATAGAGTAGAATAGAAGAGTGATGAAGAATTTAAGAGAAGAATAAATATAAAGTTTATTAAGCTTATTTAACGCGTTAAGATAAATATATAAATAGAGATAATTATAGAATTTTATTCTTATAATATTTAAAGATTTAAAATTTAGAATATTCTTTTATATTATAATTTTAAGAAGAAGAATAGAGACGCTTATAGTTCTAATTATTATTTTAATTATTACTATTAATAAGAAGATAAATAGCTATATTAAATTACTCTTTATATTTCCTCTCTCTTAATAAAGAAGAATAAATATATTCTATATATCTTAGTTAGATTATTCTATAAATATAAAAATCTTAATCGAGATATCTTATATATATATTATTTTATAATATAATACTATAAATATATTATATCGTAGAATATTCCGTTAAGATTTCAAACTCATATTAGAAAAATGAAATGATATTCGACTCTATCTATATTATACTCGAGTACGATATAATATTACTTAATATGAAATATTCTATAAAATATACCATACCTTTTCGGCTAGTAAATATATACTTCTCTAATATCTATATTATATCTTTTTATATAAAAAAAAGAAATCTAATATCTATAAAAATATATAGAGAATATTAAAGCTTAAAGATAAGATTTAAATAAATATAATAGATAAGATTAATAGATAAGATTAATAGATATTAGATATAATTCTATAATTATAATAGTAAAATAAAATATATTATTACTATAAAGAATCTTCTCGCTATTTAAATATATTATATTAATTAATATAATATTAAATAAGTACTCTTCGTAATTTTATAATAGCTAGAATATATCTAATAATCTTACTCTAAGAATATCTAATAATTATATATCTTATTATATTAATTAATTTATAATAAATATAATTTTATAATATAATATTAGATAATAGAAGAGAATTAGTTAATTTATAAGAATACTCTTCGAAAATAACTCTTTCTTTAAATTAATATCTTAATTCTATATATATTATAAACTTACTTTATTAAATATATATTATAAATTTAAACTTATCTAAAAGTAAATATATATTTTAAGAAATATTTATTTTATAAAGTAAATATTATATATTATAAATATTATAATATTATATCTTCGCTAAAAATCTAATACTCTCTTAATTTAATAAAATAATAAAATATAATAAAATATAATATTTTTATAAAATTATAGTAAGAAAGTAGATAAAATTATATAGAAGATAAGAGAAATAGAGATTATATATTTCTTAGATTAAGATAAAGCTTATAGCGTAAATAAACACGTTTATTTCGAAGGCGATATTACGAGCGTATCCTTAATATACCCCTTAGCTCTATGGCTAGCGAGCCTTAGCGGAGGTATCCTCTATTATATTATACCTTCTTTTCACCTATATAGTTCGATATCTTAGTTATCTTATTTAATATATCTATATTAATATTATATCTATATCGATTCTAATACTATAACTAAGATTAACTTACTTATTTCATTTATATTAGCGAACGAATTCAAAGAAACGCGCTGATAGAGGCTTTAATAAGAAATTAAGTTAAGTTATTATATTTCTAGATAAGTCTATTAGATAGATAATTCGATTTTAAAGCGAATCGAACTCGATAAATAGTAGTCGAGAGATAAATAAGATATTAGACTATTCGTATGGCTAGCGAATCGAAAGAAATAGTTAATATTATCTTATAAATATATATCAAGCTTCCCCGTATATAACTTCTCTACGAGATAAGGGACCCTCTGGGCGGAGTAAGTGCACTCGAAAGGGTATTATTTAAAGCACTTATAGTCTTCTTAACACCTTAAACGATCAAGAGATAAGTGTATTAAGCCCCCGCAAAGAAACAATCTTGCCTCGGGCTTTATAGTGAAATTTTTTATTCTCAATATCGAATAATTTCCAAACGCCTTAAAGAGGCTTTATTATTCTCTACTACATCTAGTATTTCTAATATCTATTCTTTCGAAGTATTTAAACTCCTCTTCACTTTATTTCGAATCTTTCTTTCTTCTTTCTTATAATAAAGTTTAATATCGAAAGAATAAATTAAATTAAGATCTTACTAGAGTAAATTAAGTTTCGACGAGTATTAGTTCTATTAGATGATATTTCTAATGAGGTAGACTCGGTAGATATATCTTAGAATATCGCTAATAGTCTATAACTATAATATTAAGTTAAGTATTAACCCGACGAATTTATAACTATATTAAATAAAATTCGTTAGAAGAGAGACGATTTCCGCGAGGTTATTACTCGATATTACGCCGTCGTTATAGAAAAGGACCTGGCTATAAACGATTTATATTAGGCCTATAGAATAACCGAGAAGATAAATTAACTAGCTTAAGACTTTTAGAAGAACCTAACTTCTCTTTAGCGGAAAGTTAATAGCCTTAATATATAGTCGATAAAAGACTTACGACTATCTTCGATCGAGGAGGAACGTACGCCTAGACGTTTAAAAGAGAAATTAATCAAGATTCTAGACTTATCTCTATTTATTAATAATAGTAACTCTATCTAAGACGACTAGTCCTCTAGAATAGAATAGAAATTTAAGACTAATAGCGATTATTATCTTATTAAAAACTCTAAGATAGTCTATATAATCTTACGACTCGGCGATAAGACTATATAATATATTATATATAGAAGACTTCGAAACTTTATTAATTTATATTAATTTGTTAATAAGATTATAAACGAGTTAGTCGATATCTATAAGAACTTAAATCGACGTAGTAATATATTATATAATATATATACTCTATAATAAGAAACTCGAATCTTTATCGACTTCTATTTAGACTTTATTCGATTAGATATCGTTCTTAATATTAACGAAATCGTTATAGTAGAGTATTATCTTTTAAATAAATTAAGAAGTAATCTAAGAGAGTTATAGAATATCGTAAGAAGTTTTATCACCTTAAAGACTATAAAGAAATACCTTCGAAAATTAAATAACTTATATCGTACTAGATATAAAGATATAGAGTTTATAAAGGCTATTATTAAGTTAATTATAATATAAACTACGACTAATATACGCCTTATATCTATTATTAAGATTATAACTACGCCTCTAAATATTAAGATCGATCGACTTACTAAGAAACATTACTACGTAGTCTATTCTAACATCGATAAAGATACTATCGCTAAGAAGACAGTTAACTTATTACTTAAGAAAGTATTTCGTCTATACGATCTATCGACCTTAATAATATCGGATCGAGAATCTTAATTTATAGCTATTATATAGAAGTCTTTTTACGAGAGACTAGGTATTATAGTTAAGTTATTAATAGTCTTTTACTCTAAAACTAATAGATAGATCGAATGAGCGAATTAGAATATAAAGCGTTATCTTTAAATATACTATAACTATATATAAGACGACTAGATAAGATAACTATCTATTATCGAGTTCGCCGATAATAATACTATCTTATCGATTATTAATATCCCACCTTTCCTTATAAATAAGAGATTCTATTCTCGAATGACTTTCAGCTCGAATATTATCGACTACGAGATTATATATAAGCGTCTTAATACTACTCGAGTAAAGAATATTACGAATTATATAAAATAAGTTCTTAAGTATATTCGAAGTAATATAAATTATATTTAGAAGGCTATAGTTATATAAGTTAATAAGTATTAATAAAAGGTTACTTTTTAAATAGGCGATAAGGTCTTTCTAAATAGTAAGAATATTATCTTCGATCGCCCTTCCCGTAAATTAAACTATAAGAGACTCGATTTATTCGAGATTATAGGTCTTATAAGAATCTTATATTATCTAAAACTTTCGTTAATTATAAGAATCTATAACGTCTTTTATTCTAATCTCTTAAGTCTTATAATAAATAACCCCTTATTAGAGTAGGTAAACTCTTCGCCGAAGTATATTACTATTAACGATTAAATCGAATAGATTATTAAAGAAATACTTAGCTTTAAATTAATCTATAGCCGTTTTAAGTATAAAGTTAAGTGGGAAAATCTCGATAATAACTCTATCTGATATAATGCGAACGGCGGTAAATTCGAAAATTACTAGAATCTAATAGACGACTTTCATAAGCGGTATCCCGAAGAGCCTCACCCATAAGGGATTAACTGATAAGATTCCGGAACTACCTCGGACACCCCGTTTTCAGTCGAATTGAAACCGTCCGATGTCTTCATGATAGCCTCATTTTTTCCAAAACCGAGAATCGATCCCTCAGACCCATATCAATCAAGAATCACCTCATACATAGCCTTCCGCGCAAGCCCCCCTTGCTGATATAACCCTAAGAACCTTCCGAAGCCATACCAGTACACACATAGACCACGTTGTCGCTGTCACGAAACATAATCGATATCAGCTAAATGACATACCACAGAGAAGACTACACCAAAGTCACTTGATATTGAATTAGAGTTTTTAGCGCCTGCGGCTCGGTTCGGTTCGGGAGCCCTCAACCAATCACGTCGCATCATTCCACCGACATCCCATCCGCTCAAATACGAATTCGGAAATCACCATTATTTACACCTGCGCCCATGGACATGGTTTTCGCTATACCACACCGATTTCCTCTCGGCTAGGCTCCCTACATGCGCCTACACCCCAGCTAGCGACGTCGCTACAGCGCAAATACAGAAAGCTGCTACCGTCCCCAATACCTCTCATAAAGAAAGATACGATGCTAGGGCTCCCGGATACGGTTATTTCTTTACTACTTTTACCATTTTTTAGGCGTTAAGCGTGTATACATATCCATTTTTCTATCTTTCCACTTATCAATCATGGGATATGATTTAACGAAGGGGGGGGGTAGTGTTACGAGCGTACCCTTAATACACCCCTTAGCCCTATAGCTAGCGGGCCTTGGCGGAGGTATCCCCTATCATATCATACCTCCTTTCCACCTATATAGTTCGGTACCTTAGTTATCTTATTTAATATACCTATATTAATATTACATCTATATCGATTCTAATAAACGAAGTTTTTAGAAATAGATAATTAATATTTTTATTTAATTTAATTAGGCTAATAGATTTATATTTAATATAATATTTCTTCGATTTAATATATATAAAGTCTTTAATATTAATATAATATTTCTTAGACTTTACTATAATAAGAATTTACGCTAAATTTTTTTTTTATTAATATTTAAAATTATATAAAGTTTATAAATTTATTATTTAATTTATATAAAGCTTAACTCTTATAATAAAATTAATTTATATATTTTAAAATATATTAAAAATAATTATATAGTAGAGAAGTAAAGAATAGAATAAAAGAATTTACTTTTAAAGTAGAAATAAAATATTAACTTTATATTAAACTTTATAATATTAATATATTTATTTATAAAGTCGAAAATCTAATTAAATATATTAAGAGAATATTTAAAGATAAAGAATTTAATAAGTAATATATATTTAAAGATATTTTTAAAAGTATAACTCTTATTATTTTTAATATAATCTCGAATTTTAATTTATAAATTATTAATATAGATATTATAGTAAGTATAAAGTTAAGAATTATATCTATATATTTTAAATAGTATAAATCTTTTAATTATTTTTATTCTAATTAATTCTATTATTACTCTTTTTTTATTTCTAATTCTATCTTATAATATTATCTTCTTATATAATTCTAATAATTTTAATATAAAAAGTTATTTTAAATTTTACTAGATATATAAGCTAATAATAAATTTTAAATTTATTAAAAATTATATATATATTAGTAGAGATATTATTAGCTTTATTTAATACTTTTTTAAAAGAATTATTAAAAATATTTATTTTTTTAGATTTAAAGATAAATATTAGAGATTAAATAGTAGAGCTATCTTTTAATAAAATAATCTCTATCTTAAATTTATTAAGCTTTTTTTTTTAATAATATATTATAATTTAAAAAATTTAAAATTAATCTTTATTAATAATATAATTAAATTAAGTAGTTTATAATAAAATTTCGAAGCGTATACTTAAAGCTATTATTATTATTTTTATTTTTAGAATCTATCTTCTACTAGCGAGATAATAAAGATATATAATAATTCTTTTATAAAATTAAATATTTATTCTTTTAATTTAAAGTCTAGATTTTTTATTTTTTTATATTAATCTTAGAATATGATATACGTATACCCCCTTTTAATACATATATATCTCTTTTTAATATATATATACCCCCCTAAATTCGATTAGCTTTCGTACGGCCGCTAGTCGTATAAGATATAAACCTCGTATATAGCTTTCTAGAGAATATTATCTAGACTCTTAATAATAGTAAAATATATCTTTCTAGATCTCTTCTAATAATTTCTAAAAGATTAGACAATTTCAAATCGTCGAATAATAAGGTCTTTAGATTATTCTTCTATAGCGATAGCTAATTAGCTAACTATCCTCTCTTATTACTACTAGAAATACGCCTATTATACTCGAATATCCATTACCTATTAGCCACCTAACCTCCCTACAGCTAAAAAGACATAGTCTCGTTACCCTGCATATAGGCTGGCGTATCACGTCCACCTCGCTATTGACTACCTCGCTGTCCGCCTCGTGTAATCCCACCTCTTATACGAGGGTCGGGGACAAAAGTCGTTAGACACCGATCCCCGCTAAGCCCTACCAAAGTGTTCAACGACTTTTGTCCCCGACCCTCGGTAGCCCCGTCTTGCTGTCCGCCTCGTGTAGCCGGCTATGTGCGGGGTTTATACCTTATGCGGCTAGCGGCCGCGCGGAAGCTAATCGGATTTGAGGGGGTGTACATGTATTAAAAGAGAGTGTACATATATAAAAAGGGGGTGTACGTATATTACTTCTCTTAATCTTAGATATATTTTTCTAATATCTCTTATTAGAGATTAATTTAAAAAAAAAATTTAATTAAAATTAAGTTTAAATAAGATTTTTTCTTATTATATTTCTTATTAATATATTTAAAATTATAAATATATTAAATTAAAGATAATAAAAAATCTTATATATTAAATTTTAAATATATAAATAAATAATATAAGCTCTATTTAAAGAATAGAGATAATAAATTAAAAAGTTAGAGAGACGAAAAAATTTAAATATTTCTTATTTACTTTTAATTTAATAAATTCAAATATAAATATATAATTAGCTTTTTTCTTATATCTAATAATATTAATATCTTTTTATCTATTATAATTATATTATTAATACTATTATTATATAATATCTAAATTATTCTCTTATTCTAATACTATCTAACGCTTTTATATAAATTATTAATTATATCTTATTAACTCTCTAATATTTTATTATCTCTTTATTAAAAATACTATCTTCTATTATTTAATATATATTTAAAAAAAGTAAAATCTAATATATTCGAAGAGTAGAGAAATATTTATATTAATAATCTATATATAATTATTATATATAAACTTTAAAAACTTATCTTTTAGATAGAATTATAAAAATCTAATTATTCTTATTATTTATTATTCTAGATTTATTATTAGAAGAGATATTAGATATATAGAATATAATTATAAAAGATTAATAATAAGTAAAATAATTATAAAAATAATTAGATATTATAAATTTCTATAATTATAAAATGAAATATAAGTATTTTTAGATTTTAAAGATTAGAGTATAAAGTTATACTTTTTCTATTTTCTTTAATATTATAATAATATTAAATATAAATTAATAATATTATAATAATATCTATTTATAATATATATTTAATATTCTAATTTATAGTCTAGCTATTTATAAGCTTTTTTTAATATTTTTTAAAATATTTTTAAAATCTTCTATCTCGCTTTATCTCTCTTAATCTTCTTCGCTATCTTAAGCCTTCTTAATATTTTATATAGCTTTTCTAATAATTTTAATAATACTACTTATTTAAGCTTCGCTTTTATAATTATAATTCTTTATTTTAAGAATTTATTATTATTATATATATAAATATAAGTTTCTAGAGAGTATAAACTTAATCTATAATATTAAATAAGAATTTATAACTTTAATTATATTATTCTACTTTAAAATTTAAATTTAATTTTTTAAACTAATAATAATTAAATAATTCTAAGTAAAAGAATAAGAGTAAAAAGTAGAAATATAATAGTAATATATTTAATAAATTTAATAAGTTTATAGAATCTAATAAATTTATAAAGTCTATAAAGTCTATAGAGATTATATCGTAAGATAAAATATTTATACTACTTAAAACTATTATTAATAATAACTTTAATATAAGTTTTCTATTATTAATATATATACTTTTACTAATTTTTAAGAATACTATCTTTATTATTAATAATTTATTTAAATATATAAAGAATATAAAAGTAAAAGATCTTATTTACGAAGCTCTAATTAACGATCTTAATTTTTTATTCTTAGAGATCTCTATTAGTACGCTATCTAGTTTTCTCTTATCTTTTAAATTTTCTTAATAATTTTTTTTAAATAACTTCGATAAGCTAGCTTAAAATAAGCTTACTATATCTTCTAATAAAAGTATATTATTATCTTTATATTATTCTTTAATAGTAATTTTATTAAAAGAAGTATTATATAAGCGAGCTAGTTAAAAGATAAAGATATTTCTAATAATATTAAGCTTATAATATACTAGAGATATTTAATCTTCTTAAAAATTCATAAATACTTAAAATCTTTCTTACTCTATTATAATTTTTAATATATAATTATTACTAATATAGCTATAACGTTAAAAGATAGATATAATATAAAAATAGCTCTTAATATAAAGTAAGTAGAAGAAAGTTCGAGTTATAAAGAATATAATATATTTCTTTAATTCTATTAAACTATTTAAAATCGTACTTTTATTAATTAAATTTTATATTAAGATTTATATAGAAATAGTATATTTTATTAATTAATTCTTTAAACTCTATTACTTTTTAATATAGACTTCTTCTATTAAATCTTACTCGAGAGAATATATATTCTATCTTAATTAAACTTCGATCTTTCCCTTTAATATCATCTACTATTATTATAAAAAAGAGAATTATTTTTATTAAAATAATTATAAATATTATATAGTTTATATCGTTATAATTAATAGAGATAAAATAACTATTAAAGAAATAATTAATTAAATTAGAATTCTTATAAATCTGTTATAATATTAGCCCCTTCGGCTATCGCATATATGTCGCGTATTACTAGAGCTAGTAATTACTAGCTATTATTAGCCATCTATTTTATATATATAAATATTCGTATATTTCATAAATTAATAATTAGTCTTTTAATTAATTTCTAATATATCTAATATCTTACTTTTAATAGATTATAAGCCCGAAAGCGGATAAAGTAATATCGAATATTCTTACACTTTCTAATATAAATATTAAACTAAACTTCGATAATCTTTTATAAATAGATACACCTTATAGCGATAGCTTATTTTTTTTAGCTCGTATCTATTGACGAGAGGGCTGTCGCTATTTAATCCCTATATAAAAAATATCGAATTAAAATTCTTATTTTATTCGAGATTCTAAAATAATATAAATAAAAAACTCTTATATTATACGAGGACTCGAATTAATTAAAAACTCTTATATTATTTCGAGATCTCGAAATAATACGAGTAAACTAATAAAACTCTTAGATTATTTCGAGGTCTCGAAGTAATACGGGTAAAATATTAAAAACTCTTATATTATTTCGAGGTCTCGAAGTAATACGAGTAAACTATTAGTCCCGAAACAATACGGGCAAAATATTAAAAACTCTTATATTATTTCGAGGTCTCGAAACGAGTATCTAAAGCCTCAACACTCTTTCTATTTTTCTCTATTAAGGTTTTTTATAGATTTAATAAGACCGGGTAAATAATTAATCTCGAATTTAAAGCGTAGATATAAAGATTAATATAAATGAGATATAATATACTAGAGTTTAGAGAATCTAGCTTTTAAGGCTATCGAAGAGTGTTATAATATTAGCCCCTTCGACTATTACATAATATATCGCGTATTATTAGAGCTAGTAATTATTAACTACTATTAGTCATCTATTTTATATATATAAATATTCATATATTTCATAAATTAATAATTAATCTTTTAGTTATAATTACTTTTTAATATGTCTAATATTCTACTTTTAACAAAATCCGCTCTATATTGCGAGCGTTTTTAAATTAAAAGACTTAGACTTTTTAATATTAATACACTTAATAATTAAAAAACTATTTCTCTTAAAATAAAAAACTCTTTATTTAAGTTAAAAATAAGTCTATATTAGAGAAATTAATATATATTTTAATTATTACTATAAAAGATTAGATATTAAATTAAGCGAAAATATATTAATATATTAATTAAGATTTATAATATATTAAATCTTTAAGCTTAATAATAAAAGTACTTATTTATTATAGCTCTTTATATTTATTTATAAAATATTAAAGTTAAATATATATAACTATACGTATCTAGCTAGCTTTATTATATCTTTATATTTTTTAATTTCTCTTCTTATCTTTATTAATATATTTAATTTATATTAAAATATATATTAATCTCTAATAAGAATTTATATTATAATTACTAATTTAAATTAATAAGAGAGAAAATAAAAAGCTAATATATTACTCTTAACACTTAATTTATATATTAATAATTTTAAAAATATAATTAAAATTCTAGAATCTAAATTAATAGCTTTTAATTATAATATTAAAATTAATCTTAATAGTATAAATACGTTTATATACGTTTATATTATAGTTTTTATAGAAGATATAAAATAGTAGTAAAAGAATTCTAGCTTTATATCTTTAATTATAAATAGAGAATATTTAAAATATCTAGTTATAAAGAAGTAAAAAGTAAATTTAATTTTTAATATTATACTTAATACTCGCTATTATTATTAAGTTCTATATAAATAAGTAAAGATTTATAAATTAAATTTATAGAGTTAAATTCTTCTAAGTTAAATCGAATTTTAGCTCTAGCTCTAAGTTAAATCGAACTCTAATCGCTTACTATACGTTTTTAATCTACTTTTACTACTATAAAATTAATTTAATCTATATAATATATAGATATATATATGCGAAGAGAGGCGTATTAAGGTTTAATTAGAAAGATATATTAAGTATATATTATGGTAACGTAAGATCCTCAGGAATCTCATTTCTAAGGAAGACTATTAAAATATGAAGATAGGACACTTAGTTGTATTGACTATAGAGTTCTATGGAAGAAAAGAGCGACTTAACACGGGCGCGCTAAGGCGTGTCACGTGACGTAGTCACGTGACCGCCAAGACGCCAAGAGTCACGTGATTCGAATTTCAACACTTCCCTTCGCACGTATTCTTTTATAAGCGAAATCTAATAGACACGAAGTTTAATACTGACGATGTTAAAACCGAATAGATAAGATAAGACTAGCGCCGAGTAGTAAGAGTAAATTAATACCGGGTAGCTAAGGTAAATTAGTGCTAGTTAGTTAGCGTGAAAAAATATACCCTCTATACCCCTACCCCCCATGTGGACAAAATTAAAAAATATAAGATTTAAAGTTCGCGACGTTCAAAACAGAGTAGGTAAAGTAAAAAGTCGAAATCTAAAAACGACTATGTTAAACCATGGCCCACACCCAAATATAACTCAAATTCCACTTTTTATCAAAAAACGGTTTTTCGAAAATTTTATTTCCAGGCCATCTAGTGCACACCAAAAATCGATTGATTCGAGGCCGGAGAATATTTGTAAGAATGACTAAAATAATTAAAAGAAATTCTTCTAGCTATATATCGCCGGCTGTAAGGCCTCTATGAGGGCCGTTTTAAATAATTAGTCCTTAGTAATAGTAGCTATAATAGCGATAATTTAGAGGTATAATACCCGAGGCATTAATAACGAATAGATATAGGTTCCTTAAAAGAGCTTTAAAAGTTTTAATAACGATAGCGGCAATAGCGCTAAAGAAATAGCCGTTTTGATATAAAATAGCGAGTTTATAGAGTATTAAGCTTAATATAGTGGCTCGATAAACGACTTAAGTCGATTATCTATAATGCGAGAATTAATAAAATAGCTCCTCTAAAGTAGATAACTTCTCTATATTAAGACTATTAAGCTATAGTTATAAGCGATATTTCAACTTAATAAATTAATAAAACCTCTTAAACTTATTCTTATTAAGAGTCTTAATAAGATCGTTAGTTATTTATCGATCGATAAAGATATAATCTAAAGCGATATTTTTAGTAATAACTTATTTTTATATATAATAATATTAAATATTAATATATTTAATATAGATATAAAATTAGAAGTTCTTAGCTAATACTATAACGTCTTAATTATTATAAAAGATAATTATCGCTTACGCTTATTTATTACTAGAATTAAATTAATTTAATAGATTACGTAGTTAAACTACTTCTTTAATAACTTATATTTAATCGATATATTTAATCTTATAAATCGAGAGTATTACGATAAATTATTACTTCGATAATTAACTAATAACCTCGCTATCGATGTTAAATATATATCTAGATATAAAGCGATAGGTATCTTAATTATCGATCTAATCGATATCGATATAATCGCTTAAAGATTTTAGGTTTCTTTTAAAGACGAGTTAATAGTCGACGATTTATTTAAGATAGCGAAAGATCCGCTTAATCGCTTTTTAATGGACTTTATTAGAATTCGAGTTATATTAAAATATTATCAAGATCGCGAATATAATATCTAATCTTATATCGAGTATTATGTATATTAATAACCCTACTACTAATTAATACTCGATGCGAGAGATTTTAAAGGCTTAAAAGTCTTCTTCGAATATCTAATATCTTTCGATATCTATAAGAGTAAGTATACTTTTAGATTCTTATATACTATACTTAATAAGAAACTTTTTAATATATTCTATTTAATCGAGTTAAATAATATAATTAATATAATCTTTAATAATAGTTATATCTAGATAATAGGCGTATAATTTTAAATTAGTTATTTCGAAGTAATTATTAAACTTATCTTTAATACTTTAAATTTCTACTTTATTAAGATTAATTAAGAGAATATTATTTATATAAATTATAATAATTATAATATTATTAATAAAGATCGAGAAATTAGCTGTAATAGGCTTAAAGCTTAATTTCTTTAAATATATAAAGAGGATATTATATTAGACTCTTAAGAATTACTTTAAATCGTATAGCGCCTTCTTTAGCTTATATATCTTATACTTATTATTAATTCTAAAGCCCGTAGATTATATTATATAGATAATTTCCTTTATATTATTATAGAGAAAAGTAATTTTAATATCTATTTACTTTAATTTTTAATCGAGGGCTATCGCTAAAATAAAGATCGCTTTATAATTTATAAACTTAATTATAAAAGCGAAAATCTTATTAAAGTTTACGCCTTCGCGCTATTTAAAATTATAAATTATTTATTAAGCTTTATATCGTATAATCTTTCTAATAAGATCTCGCTTAAGTTTATAAATCTATTTATCGCCTAGAGTATACGTATTTAAAAATAAATTTATTAAGATTTAAATATCGTTAGCTATAAGAAAGTTAACTTCTTTCTATATAATAAGTTTTTATTTTATTTTTTAATATCTATTCGCTATTATCTCTCGATATATTTAAAATTTAAATAATTTAAAAGCGTTAGCTTTAATTAAAAGAGCGAGTAAATTTAGCGAAAAATCGCGATAAGCTTTAAGGATTTTATATCGCCTAGACTATTCTAAGAGAGGCTATTAATTAATTATAGATCTAGTTATAAGCCTTACTAAGACTTATAAAGTTATTAAAATAAATTCTATAAGCGTATTTTCGCTTAAGATTTTAGATAATTTCGACTTTATCCCCTCTAAATATATCTATAAAGATATCTATAGCGATATCTACGGAGATACTTACTACGAAGATATCTACGAAGATACTTCTCTAACGAAGATTTATACGATAATAATAAATTCTCTAACGACTTTAATTAGAATAATTATTACTTCGATAAATATTTTTTATCTTATTCTTTTCGAGGCTCTCTTCTCTAAAATTAATATTAAAGAGATAATTAATAACTCGCGTATAGCCTTTTATAATATATCTATATAGCGCTTATTTCTATTCTTAAATAGATTTTAATTATTAACCTTTCTTTTTTTAGCGAAATTAAGCTTAAATAGAGTAAGCTTAAAAGAGACGTTATTAATTTAAATTATATTTAAATAGATCTAAATTTTACTATTTAATATTAATATATAATAAAATCGATTAATTTTATAGCTAATTAAACGCCTCTTATAGATATAATTTTTATATTTAATCTAATCGATATTTAATAGATATATTTAATAGAAATTAGTCTATTTAATAATTTAAAGATATAAAATATTAGATAAATAATTTATAAAGGCCTTATAAAGAATAATATTCCTTTTTAATATCGATTATAAATTACGTAGATAATTAGAAGCCTACGCGAATTCCGATTAGTACTTTTATAATAACTTACTCTCTTTAAATATAATGCTAATCTTACTTTATATTATTTAGCTAAGATATTTAAATTTACTATTTATTTAAGAATTATTAAATATAATATTTTCTTAAATAATTTCTTTAATAAGTCGAAAAGTATATATATTATAATTATTATACTCGAAACTATAGTTATTACGAAATCTAATATAAATATAATTTTTATATTCGACTTAATTTAGAAAAAACTTAAATATTATAAGGATTATAGGATTATTTTTATTAGAAAATAAGAATATAGCGAAACGAAGTATTTTATCGTCTAGAAAGGTTATTATCTATTTATAATTATTATAAGAAATAAGAAAAAACTCTTAGAGATTACTATAAATTAAATTATTCTCTTAGCGGCCTAGCGTTATATAACGCTTATATAATTTAATTTTTATATTAATAATACTATATAATTCGCACACGTTCTCTAGAAGATAAAATAGATAAGTTTATTTCAATATATATTTTAACTAATTTCTTTAGATTCTAATATCTTAAGTGATTATAATAAGCGTATTATATATATAAGATTTTTTTATTAATTTAAGAATTTAGAATATTAGCGAATAAGAATAAAGATTTAGATTTAGATATAGATATAGATATAATAGATTTATTATAAATAGAAATATCTTTATTAATAATTATTAAGTATATAAAGATTTTTAATTATATATCTAGCGTATAAAGATAATTACGCTAGCGTCTAAAAATAATATTATATTCTTTTATTTTAATATTCTTAAGTATAAGCTAAAGCGAATAGTTTTAATCTTTAAGTTACTTTTAAGAAATTAGATTAAAACTACTATTAAGAATATATTAGATATCTTTTATATATAAGATTTATTTATTTTCGAGATCTTTATATTTAAATTTAATATATTTAAAGTCGATAGCTATAGCTAAGTTATTAATTTTATTAATTAAATAATATAATTTAAATAAAATAAAGATTTAAAAGATTAAGAAGTTATAAGTAATATACTAAGTATAGATATTATTAATAAATTATAAGTATAATAGTATAGCGATTATAAATATCGAAGAAGTTTAAGCTATAGTCTTTAGGCCCTTTTTAATAAAGAAATAATAAATTTAATTTTATAAGAATTAAGAATTAGCGATAAAGTATATAATATTCTTTAAGTTAAAATTAATATATATTATAAAACTATATATTATCGCTAATTAAGTATATACTATAGTAGCCTTAATATTATTAAGCTAATAATCGATAGTAGACTTATTATTTTAGATATTTTTATCTTTATCTTTATTACCCGAGCTAGAGAAATTATTATTATTACTATTTTTATTATTATCTTTATTACTATAATCGCTATAATTATTATAATCTCCTTTACTACTATTATTATTCTATTTCTTAAATTCGAGATATAGAAAGATATATTCGATATCGTTATATTAGTTCTTTTTATAATAATTATAATATTTATAAATTTAAGTATAAGTGCGAGAGTTACTAATATAAATCTCTTATTAAATTCTATACTTAATAGCTCCGCCGATAATAATTAATATAATAACGCTTTATAAGTTATATATAAAAAATCTATTAACTAGCGTAACTAGTATATAAACTTTAATATTAATCGAGTTAATAAGATTAATTATAATATTAATAAATCGAGTAATTATATAATTTAGATCGAACTTTATAATATTATTATTTTTAAAAATATTATAATTTTAATTATATTATTTATAGTATAAATTATATAGAAAATCTAAGCCTAAGTAAAAGCGATAAATCTTTTAATTTTTATCGAACTTTAGTTTTGAGGATAAGTTATCGAACTCGTTTAGAATCTTTATAAATCTATCGATATAGAATTAAGAGTCGTTATTATAACTCGTAAAAGTAACGTTATTTATCTTTCTAAAAGTAAAATTAAGAATACTTAAATCTCGAGATTTAAACTTATTTAAAATCTTCTAGACTTCTTTAATATTAATCTTATTCTTAATTTTAGAATATAAATTCTTTTTATAACGCGATTTTAATATAATATAGATTTAATCTTATATCTATAGCTAGCTATTAATCTAGACTTTAATAATAATAATATTAATAATTAGCTTTATATAATTTTTTTTAATATAGCGCTATAGCCTAAATAGTTTTAATTTATTTTTAAATTATTACTTTTAGATTTAATAATTAAAGATATCTTTAAGCTTATCGATATTATCGAGGCGACTTAAAGAGGCCGAGATTTTAGATTTCTTAAAAGATATAATACTTAGAGGCTTAATAAGCTCTTTTTATTAGAGAATAAATTAGATAAACTAGATAAGCTCGCTTTATTAAAATCTAAGCTTAAGAATAAAGCCTATATATTAATAAGGCTTAAAGAAATAATTAAAGTAGACGATATTAGCGAAATCGAGCGCGTTTAAAAGCTAAAAAAATTGTTATTAAAGATTAACTTTAATAGAGATTTAGAGGTTAATTATTTTAATATCGAATTAAAATTAATAAGAGAGCTTAATATATACTTACTCTCGCTATTAAAATATTCCTCGTAATACGCTAGAGATTTAAGCGTATAAGAAAAATCTTATTAAGCTTTAAGATTAGCTCGATATAGCTTAAATCTTTATTTACGAAGATTTATTATCTATTAATACTTAAAATAGCGAATAATATTCTATTAAGAAGTTAAATAATTAATAAATATTAGAGATATTAAAATAGTTTAAAAACGTTATAATAATAGAAATCTATCTTTTATATATAGATATAGTATTATATTATTAAAGTTATATTAACTATCTTAATAACTAAAAGCTTTATTTATCTTCTCTAAAATTAACTTAATTAAAGTTCGAGACCGAGATCGATTATAAGGTTATTTACTTACTATTAAGGTATTTTATCTCTAAGACGAGTACTCGCGCCGAGGCTTCTTTATAATGATAGGGGTTTCTTTCCCCTTTCGCTTTTAAGATTAAAATTCTTATTTTTTTAATTAATATATCTCTATTAGCGATAATTAAGAACTACGTAATTAGCGCCGAAGCTAAAGTTATTTTCTTTTAAATTATACTTCTCTTAGCGGTAGCTAAGATAACTAGTTTCTAGTCTTTATTACGAATATTTTGTAATTAGATAAATATAAAGTCTAAATACTCGCTATCTAATTCTTTAATATTTATAATATATAAATAAAGGCGTATTACCCCTTTATTTAGCGTATTTCATATAGAAAAACTAATAATATTCTAAAGATTTTAGCGATAATATAATTTAATTAGTTATATAGCGACTTCGATAGTCTTAACTAGATATAATATATCTCGGCTCGCTTTATATTATCTTAAATAAAAAGCGAAAGCGCTTAAGCGATAATTCTTAACTTTTAAATTATAAACGAATTATAACTATTTAAACTTAGAATAACTATTTTAAAATAAAAATTTCTTATATTAAGAAAGTTAATAAAGTCTTTTATAGTTATAATTACCTTTATTATAATAAATATAAATATCTAAAGATAACCGCAGCTATAGCGGTAGGTTATATTATTACTAAAATAGTTATCGAATATAGCTCGAGTTTATAACCTATTAAAATATAAAGATAGAACACTTAGTTATATTAACTATAGAGTTCTATAAAAGAAAAGAGCGACTTAATACGAGCGCACTAAGGCGTATCACGTGACGTAGTCACGTGACCGCCAAGACGCCAAGAGTCACGTGATCCGAATTTCAACAAAGACGTTTCCTAAGAAAGACGTTGTGGATCGCCGGACTTAGTAGTGAGTTGAGGATTGCTGCTTGGAGATCTAGTGGGCGAGGCATCTGCAGCTTGATCTGGAGGGGTATATCTTTCTGCTTCTAAAGTATTGCTAGTAGATAGGGGATCGAAGAGATGATATTTCTAAGTCGTAGATCTTTAAAAGAAATGAAGTGCCGTTCTTAGGGTAGTATGATCGATTATTTAATCTTGTGACTAAGTCTACTAAGAAAGCGAATCGAGTAATAAAAAATAAGATTATACTTATTAATCTTTTAATAATAATAATACTAATCTAGTAGATTTAAAGATATTCTTAATAAAATATTAGATAATCCTTCGAGTAATTTTATTAATAAGAGTACTTATTTAATAATCGAAGATAATAAAATCTCGTAGTTATTAGATTTAAATAACTATATTATAGAAAGCTAGCTTAATAAGTATATAGATATAGCGGAAGATAAAGAAGCGAAAGATAAAAAAGCACGAAGATTCTTTACTTCTTATATCTTAAAGAAGTATAAGAATTTTTTACTTTAGATACTTAAAGAAGTATAAGAATTCTCGACTTCGAATTAGTCTAGTATTAGTAAAGAACTCTATTAGTTTCTAGTAGTAAGATATTATATAGTGGCTACTACTATATAGATATTACTATTATTATTATAATAACGTAAGATTCTTAGAAAATTAGATTGCGCGTATATAAGAATATATATAAAGAGAAATATTAGAATTTAGATTATATAACTCTTAGCGTCTTAGTAATTAGTATATATAAAAGAATAAGATAAAGCTAAGCTTAAAAATCTTAAATTTATATATATAGCCAATTATAAATTTAAGGTTACTACGCTCTTTGATTAGATTAGCTAAATTATCGCGAATAAATAAATTAGCGTTCGCAACTATCAAAATCTCGCCCTCCCGCGCTTTTCTTATTAAATTATAGATATACGTTACTTATAATAGTAATAACTTTTTATTTTCTATTAGAATTTTGAATTTTTTAATTTTAATTTTAAAGCGCTATTTGCGCTTTCCGAATTTTTAAGAGTTTAAAAAATTTGTCTTATAATCATTAAAGCGCAAGGAATTCAAATATCGCTCACCAAAGTTCGCTCACCAAAGATCGCTTATTAAAGATCGCTCACCTATTTACTCGATAGCCCTAATTAAAAAATAATTATAAATTTAATTCATAGGCCTTTACTCGTTATATAATTATATTATATAATATACCTTAATATATTTATATCTAATCGCTCTTTTCTTTTATAGAACTCTATAGTTAATATAACTAAGTATTCTATCTTATATTTTAATACTAACTTTCTTAATATAAGATAATTATTATCTTTAAACTTTAAATTCTTATATAAAAAATAAAAAAATTTATATATATAAAGCTATAATAGATATAGATAATATAATTGAAATAAATTATAGATATAGACTAATTTCTAATAAAACTATATAAAATATAATTATTATAAATATGTAAATCTTCTTTTTAAAAAGAGATTAATTTTTTTTATTTAAAAATTTAAATCTAGAATATCTATGTTACTATTAATTATTATAAAACTTTAAAATTTATTCTAACTCTTTAATTACGATAGTAGAATATAAATAATTATAAATAAAAAATTCGATAATAAAGTCTTAACTCTCCTTTTTAAGAGATTTCTAAAAAATCTAGAAATTGATATTAATAAGATATTCTTATTATCTTAATCTTAATAAATTTATAAAAGTATTAAGAGATAGTAATATTAATTTTAAAATATCTTAAAATATAATTAAACTATTAATATTAATATCTAGCTATTATTATTTAATAGCTATTAATCTAATAATTAAAATATAATTTTAAAATTAAAATTAATATAAAATAATTTTAGTTTTAATAAAATTAAGTATTTTAATATAATAAAAGTTAATAAGATTTAGAAGATTTTAATAATATAATATAATTCTATAGTAATATAATTCTATAGTAATATAATTATATATTTAATATACTTAATAAATTCGATATCTTAATTATATATTTAATAAATTCGATATCTTAATTAGATATTATTAAAAGTAGAATATTAGATATATTAGAAATTGATTAAAAGACTAAAAGACTAATTATTAATTTATGGAATATATAGATATTTATATATATAAAATAGATAGCTAATAATAGCTAATAATTACTAGTTTTAATAATACGCGATATATATGCGATAGCTAAAGAGATTAATATTATAATACTTTTCGATAGCTTTAAAAGCTAATTTTCTAAACTCTAATATATTATATTCTATATATATTAATTTCTAAATCCACACTTTAAATTCGAGATTAATTATTTACCCGACCTCGTTAAATCTATAAAAAACCTCGATAGAGAAAATAGAAAGAGTATCGAGGCTTTTAAATACTATTCTAGCCATCTACGAAGATTTATAATCGTTCTATACTCGTTATATAACGGTTATATAACGAAAATAGTTATATAATTATTATAAAACCGCTATATAACGATTATATAGTAGTTATATTAATTTAATCTAAATTATATTACGATCATATAATTATTATATATTAACTCTCTTATTATAAGTTAGAAGTATTTATATAATTAAAGAAGTAATAAAAAGTTATTAATAGAGTAATCTATCTTTAATATTATATAAAATATTTTAAAAGTAAATATCGCTAAAAATATCGATATTTATAATTCGTCGAAGTCTTTTATATATAGCTATATAATTTAATATTAATTATAATATAAAATATTATAAAGTAAATATAAATAGATAAAAATTTATTTATAGAATATAGTATATATAATCTTATATTATATTTATTCTTTATATAAAAGTATTCTCTAAAACCTCTTATTACTTATTAATTATCTTATTTTCTATATTATTTAATACTTTATTTTTCTCTTCTATTAAATTTATCTTTAATATAAAAATATTTAAATCTTTATTAATATTAATCTTTTAAGATTATTTTTTCTATATCGAATAAGATATAAGTCTTTCGAAATAGCTATTTATACTTTAATCTTTAAATTCTATATACTAATATAGAGTATTAAAGATATTTAAAAGATATTATCGCGTATTTTTAAATAAAGTAGAATTATATATATCTTAATAATAAAGATAAATTAAATATTAATAAGTAATAAGTTAGAGAAAAGCGTTTAAATAAAAATTATATTAATATATATAAAAGCCTTTAATAAATAATAGTAGATTTAACTTTTATATTTTAGAAAACGTAGTTCTATTAGATTAATATTTTTAAAATCTATAGCGTTAATATTAAATTTAAAGATAGTTTTAAGTTATAAATTATTAAAGTTAATATAAATCTTTTTTTTAATATTCGCGAATATAGATAAGTTCGATAGATATGCTAGTCGTATATTTCTTATCGAATTAATCTATTATTATATTTATTTAAGCGCTATAATTAGAATTTATCTCTTCTAAATTTTATATAAGCTTTATATATATTATTTAATATTCTTATATACTAAATAATCTATTTTTATATCTAAAAATATTACTCGAATAGATTTATCTATATATATATTAAATAGATAGATTAAAAAGTATTACTTATAGAGTATATTTAATTTTATTATTACTATACTCTTATTCTTCTTTATCTTTTTTATCTTTTTTAATTTTCTCTTATTAAAGCTAATCTTCTCTAGCTTTAATATTTATAATTAATTTTTATTATAGAATTAATTAACTCTATTACTACTCGATATTAAAATAATAATAAAATTATTATAACTTCTCTTCTTCGTATTAGTCTTCTTATTATTATTATCTCTATTTCTTATATTATCTATCGAAGCCTTTAATATATTCTCTAATATATAAAAAGCTATAATTTTTATAAATAAGAGATTCGATATACGCGTTATATTAAGAATATATTTTATAAAAATAATTTATAAGATAGATCTTAAGATAGATTGCGAGGTAGATTATAAAATAAGTTATAAGATAGATTACGAGGTAAATCTCGAGATTTACTTTATAATAGATTTCGAGAAAGATTTTAAGATAGATAATTATAAAGTTATTATCTTTATACTATTTATAATAGATTTCTTTAAAAACTTAGATTTAATTATAATCTATATCGAATAAGTTAAATCTAAAAAATATATAAAAATATCAACTTTATATAGATTATTAAAAGTTATAAACTAATTATTTTTACTTCTAAAATCTTTATCTAGCGATCTCTTATATCGCTATATATTATAAAACAATATAATTTTCGCTAATTTATTTTAAAAACTATCTTTATTCTATATAAGCTTTTTATTAGAATCGATATAGATGTAATATTAATGTAGGTATATTGAATAAGATAACTAGATATCGAATAACTATATAGATAGAAGATATTAGATAGTAGCAGATGTCTCTGCCAAGACACGCTAGGCCCTAATAGGTCATAGGGCTAGATAGTATATTAAGGGAGATGTAGGGTACGCTTATAACACTACCCCTCTCTCTTATAGAATCATATTCTTACATATTCTTATAATTAATAAGTAGAAGAGTAGTAGAAATAATATATATAAACGCTCGCTTGAAAATCGATAAAATAATAAAGAACTTTTAATATTCGAGATTTTTAATACTACGATATTCCCCGATAGCAGTATAAATAATAAGAGCTTATATCTTAATATTTAAGTTAATATTATCGCTAGCTAGAGATATAGCGAGTATAGAAATTCTAGTTTAAAAGGAATTAATAGGGTAATAAGCGAGTAGTAATTATAAGTGCTTTAGTGAATAATAGCGATTCTTAAATCGATATCTTAGCGTAAAGAATATTAATAAAATAATATAACTTAATTAGTCAAGGGGTCTTAAATCGAATTAAGCTATAGCCGCTAAACTCTAATTTAGTATTAAATTATATTAGCGTAAACCACTTTATAATAAGTTATTTAGTCGATATTAATTATATTTAGCGATAGTAATAATAAGATTCGCGTATAATCTAATATATCTTTAAAATATATTAAGGGTTATATTAGATAGAGAAGCTAGTTTAATAGATTTAATATAAGATTATTATAATATAATATAAGCCTGAGGAATCGGTTTATAAATATAAAAAATAAAGTTCTTATGAAATATCGGATGATTTTAATTTATTTAAAAATGCGATATTCGAGATATTAGTATATCTAGTAAACTACTTTTAAATATCGTTTATAAAAATTATTAATTATATCTTAATAATTCTCGAATTCGTTATTATTCGAGTTATATTATTTAAGGTCTTTATCGAGATTCTTCTATTTCACCTTATATTTAAGGTGATTATTAATAAATTTAAAGGCGATAATCTCCTCTACTATCTATTTAATTCGGCCCTCGATAGTAATATACTTCGATAAAGAATTAATCTATCTAAATAAGGGGTTTATCGATATAAGAGATAAGAAATTAGAATAAAAGATATTATAAATCTTTATGTTTATTAAGAACTTTAAATAATAAAAGTTTTCTATAAGACCTATTACTTTAAATAAACTATATCTCTTATTATTTAGCTTCTATAATAATCGATTTAAAGTAATATTCTTACTGCTAAGAAAAACTATATTACTTATTTTAAAAGTAATTTTCTAGTATCGCTTATTAGTCTAAATTACTATAATCTTTTAAATATAATTTATATTACTCTAGATATAATTAAGAACTTACTATATATACTCGATAATATCTTTTATTTAAATAGCGTTAAAGCGCTTATAAGTAATATTATAATTAATAATATCTAAGCTAAAACTTATTTAAGAATAAAAGCTCTTATTTATAAAGAATAATAGAATATTTATCGCTATAAAAGTAGTATTATTATCGATAAACTCGATAATAAATAATTATCTAAATTAATTATTCTATATATAGTTATAATATATTCGAAGATAGTATTTTATATTCTAGTTAGTCTATTTAATTTATTTATCGATTTTAAAATAAAAGATTACTAATAATTTAATCTTAATCTCGAGTTATTTATAGAAATCTTTTTATATTATCGATATAAATTAAAAGCCTTTATTCGAAATTATTAATATCGATAGATTATATAAGCGAAAGACCTTCTTAAATAATATATTAATTATCTTTTCGATTATAATTTCTTTATTTATATTAGAGTATATAATATAATAATATTTCTTAGTAAGTCGATCTATTATCATCTAAATAGCGTTATATCTATCGAATATAGATAAACCTATCACAAAGTCTATTAAGATATTCTATTATCGCTTTTAAGAAATTAATAAAGATTATAATAAGCTATATTTCTAATTATAAGAAGTTTTAAATCTATAGTAGACGTAATAGTTTCGAATATAAATAGTAACGATAGCTTTTATATTTTATTAATAATATTCTTACTTAAGTAGCTTATAAATATAAGTTATATTAAAATATTTATATAAAAGTTAATTATATACTTCGCGAATAACGTCGATATATAGATCTTTTAATATCTATAAGCAATTCTTATAATAGAGTACTCTATTCTTTATAAAGCACTTATTAAGCGTACATGAA
The DNA here is from genome assembly GCF_014066305.1 of Letharia columbiana. Lineage (NCBI taxonomy): Eukaryota > Fungi > Ascomycota > Lecanoromycetes > Lecanorales > Parmeliaceae > Letharia > Letharia columbiana. The sequence continues at coordinate 1,839,955 of NW_023501037.1, read as the reverse complement.
AAAAAGTGAAAAGAAAGAGAAAAAAAGAAGAAACAATAAAAACACGAAGAAATCAATAAACACAAATCGCGGTTAGAACTATTAATCGCAGTAAGTAAACAATAAAAAAAAAAACAAAAGAAGCATAATAAGATAATAAAAATACAACGCAACTAAATTAAACGAAATAGAATAATAAAATAGTAAAGAAAACCAATATAGCGAAATAATATATATATAATAATGATATATATAAGCTATATATATAAGAATAATACTTAAAGTATATTAAAAAATACGAAAATTTGAAGTTATAAAAATTTTAAGTTAAAACAATAAAACTAGCGAAAAAGTTAAGAAGTTAAAAGGGAAAGAATTAAAATAGAAAAGCACTAAATAGACTAAATCGTGCTTAAACGACCCGGCGAAACGTGGAAAGAAACTTTTCAGATTTACAGATGTAACTTTACGAAGTTTATTTTTATCTTTTATAATTATCTTATAAATCTTATTATATAACTTATTAACCTTATTTTCTTAGACTATTTTATAAAAGATAGAGTTATTAATAATATATATCTCGATATCGCTATTATCGAGTTTTAAATAATTAGATATAAGTATTATCTAATATTATTACTTTAAGTATTTATTCTTTAAGCTATTTAACTTAGAATCGGCTATATATATAAATATATTAGTTTTAACGTTTTAAGGCTCTAAGTAATAGATAATTTTAATATTAAATTCGAATAGTATATTTAAATAGCGGGCTTAGCGACGACTTAAATCTCTTTCTTTAATAAAGTATATTAAGTTCTTAAAGTCTATAAAGATCTTAATAGAAATATTAGTATATTTTAGTTTAGAACGCTAATATTTTAAATAGCGAATAATAGTTAATAGCTTTTTATTATAGATTTAATAGTTATATTTAATTAAAGTAAGATTCTTACTATAAAAAGCTATCGAATATAAGACTTCGTTATTATTATATTAAGATAGAATACTATTATTAACGTAATTAGAGAAGTTCGTTTCGAGTATAGCGTTTTTCGATTTATCGAAATAATATAGAATCGAAGCTTTCGTAATAGCTATCTTTAGTAAATAAAAGGCTTTCTAATAAACCGATAATTAATTAAATATTACTTTCTTAACTATAAGTTTTACTATTAATTTTATAATTTTCGAGAAGTCTCTTATAAATTAATAATAGAAGTTATAAAAGCTAATAAAGGTTTATATCTTTTTTAAATTAATAGAGATAGACTATTTAATAATAGCTTAAATTTTAATAAAGTTTATTTAAAGGTTATTAATCGAAATAAGAAGACTTAAAAACTTCGTCTTCTAGATATAAAATTTATATTTAAGAATATCTATCTATAATCCGGCCTTTTATAGCTTCTAAAGAATCTTTTAAATATATATAACGTGTTTCTTTCTCGATTAACTATAAATAAGAATATCGTTAAGATAGATTTAATAGAAGTCGTTTAGATACTCGAATAGAATATTATTTATATATTACTAATAGGTGATTAAGTTATTAATAAGATCGAAGAGAAGTATTCGATATTTATATATATCGAGAGAGATAACGAATATAGTAAAATTCTTACTATCGGGGTATATATGTAATTTATTAAATACGGCTATAATATCTAATCGAGTAAGATATTTATAACCCTAAATTCTTACGAGAATCTTATCTATTAATAAAATTAGATATCGATTTCTCTTAATAATAATATTTAGTCTTCGATAATTTATATAAAAGTATAAATCTCTATTTAATTTTTTAATAAATAGAATAGAGGATATAAACGGCGTATAACTAGGTGTTATAAAGCCCTTTTTTAAATACTCATCTAAATACTTCTTAATCTATTTTAACTTATATTTAAATATAAAATAGATTTTACTCTTCGATAGATCGGTAATATTAGTCTTTATAAATTCTAGTTTATAATTATAAAGGCGGTATAATAATAATTCGTTTATCTTTGTTTTATCGAAAATATTTAAATAGTTATAGTACTCGATAGAGAGTTTTCGTTTAATATCTTTAGAGCTAATAATCTTAATAACGCTAATTTAAATAAGATAATTCGATTTACAGCACCTCTTATACTTCTTTTCTAAGTTATAAGAATATAACTTATTAATTAATATATAAGAATTATATAATTTCTTTCGAGGAGGTAACTTCTTTAATAACGAGTTATAGATCTCGTTTATAATAAGGATAAATAGTTGGTTTTCTTTATTACGCGCTAATTAATAGTATAATATAATATTAATTTCAGCGATATTAATAGATTATAAATTTATATCTTATTTTTATCTTATATTTTAAGAAGTAGATATTAATCTCTTCTTATTAGTTAATTTACTAGAGACGTTTAAGTCGATAGTAGAGTTTAAGTCGTCGTTATATATAGGTTAAGAAGAAAGTTTTTTCTTTAAAATAGTCTATAAGATAGAGGGTTTCGATTTCGAATTTAATAAGATAGCGAGATTCTCTATTATTAAGATCTTATTATCGTTATAATTATAGCGATCTAATATAAAAAGAATCTTATCTTTTATTATATCAAGAAGTATCCTATATTTATTTATCTATGATTTTTCTAAAATTATATTATATATAAGAAGAGCGATAAGTATAGAATATATTCTCTCTTAATAATTATTTATTATTATTATTGGAAGTAAATAATAGATAATAAGCTTCTTCGCGATTCGGTTATTATAATTCTTTGGAGATTTAGATTTTAATAGTAGAATTAATTTTAATAGTAATTCTTCGTAAATTCTATAAATTAGAAATTTATTAATAACTATATATATCTTAGTATATTTACTATCGATAAAAATATTTTAGAGTAAATATTTTCGTCTCTATAATAATAGCGTAACTTATATTCTAAAAGAACGACGTATTAAAGAATTATTAAGAGTATCTAATAGATATATATTATAGATTTCTCTTATCGTAACTTTAATAGAGGCTATTTATTTTCTAAATTCTTAGAGGCTTTATAAGCGTTAGCCAATAGATTAATCTTATATTCATCATCGATAATAAATTTATAGATTCTTATCTCTTATAAGACCTTCTTATTAATATTAATCTATCTCTATATTAGATATAGAGAATAATATTAAAAGTTCTATATATACGCTAAATCTCTTAATATACTTAATAAATATTCTAAATATTTTAAATATTCTTAATATTACTACTCTTTACTTAATAGCGATAAAAATACTATATATACGAGATATATATATACAGAGTGTATATATACGGAGTATATACGCGTTATAGCGACGTTACAGCTATATATAAAGAATATATTTATCGAATTACGATATTAATGCTAAACGTATTAGTTTATAAGAAAAGAAGGAGAATCTTAAGACTTTATATTATATATAAAGTTCTTAATATAGCTATAAGAAGTAATCCTCTCTATATTCTCTATATTAAAATATTTATAGATAAAGCTTAAGCTATTAATTATAATAACGATATCAAATTTTAGATACTTACTTTAGCCGAAGCTAGCATTATAGCTAAAATTATTACTACTATTATTAAAATCTCTTACTTTACTATTAATTATCTATAGAAATAAATCTATAATAGAAGATTTGATTCTAGTAAGTCTTAGAAATTACTACTATTATACGTGAATAATATATCGAGATCTAAACGACTTTTAATTATTATTCTCGAGGTTAAGAGTACTATTATAGCCGCTATACGAAGAGATCGCTATAATTATAAAAAAACCTTATTTATATTAGCTACTAAATAAGGACTCTCGTTAATAACGATTCTATATATACTTAAACGAAATAATTTCCGACTCTATAAGACTATTAAAAAACCCTCTCTTATAGAAATTATAATAAAAGCTCGATATTAATTTGCTTTACGATACTAAGATTAAATTATAGAGAAGTAAAAAAAGATAATTTAAAGTAATAAAATTAGTATAATCTTAAATTCTTAATAGAGAAAAGTGCGTATATGGCGGTAACCTAATAAAGTCTTTATTAAATCTACTATGCGACGTCGTTTCGTAGATACTATAAAGTTTATATTCTAAGATTGTTTCTTATATAATAAGAAGGAGTCGTACTATATTTAAAAAGCGAAAACTATAGTTAAAAAGAAAGAATATGTCGCGAATCTCGCTAAAATTAATAATACTCTAAAAGCTAAGGTTAAAGAAGCTTAAGAACTTAAAATTAATATATAACGAATAGATCTACGGAATCTTCCTAATAAGAAACCCGAGTGGAAATTCACTGCTAAGACTGAGAAAGTTACTATTAAGAAAAAAAAGAGAGGAATTAATTAATATCACTACTAGAAAAAGATATATACGCTTATATTTCTCACATTTCTTCTTCTTATTAGACATAAGTTCTTATTCTAAAGCTTCTAAAGTTCGCTTAGGAGTGTAAACGAGAAAGACTTAATATAATAGTTATAGAAGATAAGATTTTAGTTTATATATTAAAGTATTAGGAAATAGTTTATATATTAATAAATATTATTCGAATACTCTAATACGATAACTCTTCGGATCTTAATATAATTAAGCTTTATTAACTATAAATAAAGCGTTAAACTATTCGAAAAGATATATTAAGAACTTATAAAGATATCGAGGAACGATAACTATATTACTAGAATTATAAGCTTATATAAAAGAGGATTCAGAAGTAAATAAAGCGAATATCGAGATATATTATAGAGGTTATTCGTTTTAAAGGCGGTAACGAGTATAGGAAAGACTATAAGAGAGGTAATATACGGCTTTATAACTCTATAAAGCGAGTAAATAAGTATATACGTAGTTATATAAAGTATTATTACTAGAAAAATAAAGCTATTTAAGAAAAAGGTTAGATTTATTAAAATGCTAAGTATACTAAGAGATTTAGCGCATGTGTAGAACTTTTAGTACTATCCTCCATAGTCATATCTTATATAATCTATCTTCCTATAATTAAAATATATTAAATCCCTCGAATCTATATCGATTATTATCTTTAATATACTCTAAAAGATATTTAGAATATAAGCTCTCGATATAATAGCGAAAGATATACGATCCTCGGTTATAGCGGTAATTATCTTTCTTATTCAAATTATGATAGTTTTAGAAGTCGTTTTATTAATAATTAGAGCTAGATATCGTTTATAGTCTACGCGCTATAAATTATTATTATTTATAAGATATTTCTTAATATTCTTTAAAGATATAAATTTATAATTAGAAAGGGCTATAAAAACGAAATAAAGTCGAGTATATATTTATAGTTTAATATCTAAATTATCTCTTAGGTAGGTTTCATTATAATTAAGTATAGAATCGAGTCTAATAAGTTTTATATAAAATCTATTAAAGGTTTAAATTATTTATTAAAGAGAGTTATAATTATATCTTATCTTTTTATAATAATTTATTTCTTTATAAATCTTAATTAGCTAGTTTATAACCTCGCTAACTAATATATGAAAATTTATAATATCTCTATATCTTCTATTTAAAGTATAAGAGATCGCTTTTCTATCTATATATAATAGAAGATAAATAATTTAAGACGTCTCGATAAGATAGTAATTCTTATTACTCGATAACTTTTCCTTTATTTTAATTAATTAATTCTTTTATATAAGATTTTTATCGTTAATAAAAAAGAGAGGATTTAATAGTTTAATAGAATTTTTCTTTTTATAAGTAGAAAGTAAAACTTAGATAAGCTTTAATAGAATTAACGCTTATATCTTAAAGATAGTTTATAAATCTTTAAATATACTTAATTATATTACTATTAACTATTATCGAAGATCTCTATTATATTCTTATAGCTTCTTAATCTTAATACTAACTTACTTTAAGCGTTATTAAATCTTATTCTATTAATTTATTATCTTATTCTTCTTAATCTTAAAATCGATATATTATTTAACTATATCTTAAAATTAATCTTCTTAATAGCGAAGATTACGAAGTATAATAAGAAATTAATTAAGCTTTTTATCGACTTAATAGCGTAATTAAAATTAATATTAATAATTTATTAAAAGTTTATAATAATTTTAATATTATCTACTATATCGTTAGATAATAAGAATTATTAATAATTAAATATCTAAGTAAGAAGATTATTAACTCGATTTATCTTACTTAATTATATATTCGAAATTTATAATAATTTTAAAATAAAAAGAAGAGAGTTATATTATTTCTTCTAAGTTTTTAATATTATAAATATTAAGTAAAGGAGAGAATAGAAAAATTTCTCATAATACCTTTTATAAGACTTCACTACAAATTCGAAAAATGGTATTATATAAAAAAAAATTTTTAGTATTTTGCGAGGACTTTTTCCCTTGATTTATAGATTATTTAGGCTATCGTGAAAACCATAGATAATCTAAATATCGTTCTTTTAAATACTTTTATTTCGCTTAGAGGATTAATTACCTATATAATTATTAAATTAAATAATAATTTATTTTTTTTTTTTTTTTTTTTTTTTTTTTTTTTTTTTTTTTTTTTTTATTTAATTTTTTATTTTTTTTTTTTTTTTTTTTTTTTTAATAAAAATTTTCTTTAATTAAAAAATTTTTTTTTATTTTTTTTTTATTTTCCTTTTTTTAAATTTTTTTTTTTTTTTTTATACGCTATCCGCCGATTTAATAATTACTATAAATTTCAAAATTATTTTAAAATTTTTTTTTAATTTTAAAATTTTTTTATTTTTTTTAATAATTTTTTTTATTTTAAAATTTTTATATTTTTTTTAAATATTTTTTCTAATTTTATAATTTATATATACTTTTCAATAATTTTTTTAGAAATAATAATTATCTTATATTAATATTTTATTATTTCTATAATTCGCGATATTAATTTAACTTTATAAGTCGAGTTTAACTCGACTTAGTTATACTATAAATTCGATTTAATTTAACTTAATAATACTATTATTAAATATTAGATTTATATATATAAATTTATATTACTATATTAAGTAATCTATCTTTTCTACTAAAGATAAAAATATTATTATTTATAATATATCTTATAAGCGCTAATTATTTAAGAAGGAAAATTATTATTAATATACTTTCTTATCGCTATAACCGCGTTAAAGTTAATATAATATATATAAAGATTAATAATATATATTTATATCTCTATTACCCGATCTTAGCTCTATTAATCTCTTCTCTTAATATTTAAATCTCTTTAGAATTTATATATATTAATACTCGTTAAAGTATCGGGTATTTTTTTTATAAAATTAAAATCGACTTTCTTAAGTTAGAAGTTTCGACTTTTAGATAATTATATATATAAGAATATAGCGAGTAATAATATATATAGATCTCCCTCTATAATATCTTACGTTAAGACTTTCTTCTAATTTATTATATTTTTAAAATAATATATCTTAATTCTAGTATTATCGTATAGACTATTAATAATTCTTATTATCTTATATTCTCTATAATAGCTTATATTAAGACTTTCTTCTAATTTATTATATTTTTAAAATAATATATCTCGATTCTAATATTATTATATAGATTATTAATAATTTTTATTATCTTATACCCCCTATAATAGCTTACGTTAAAACTTTCTTCTAATTTATTATATTTTTAAAATAATATATCTTAATTCTAGTATTATTATATAAATTATTAATAATTTAAAAGAACTTTAAATAATAATTCTTATTATAAGCGATAGCGTTTTTTAAGTTATAAGAAATTATAAATTAATCTAATAGTAGTCTTCGACGTCGAAATACTTAATTAGATACTTTTTAAAGCGTATTAATATCTCTTTAATTAGAAAAAAGCTCGCTCTCTCTTCTCTTTCTAATTATAATATTTATATATATATTCTATAATTATAAAACTTCTCTTTACTCGATAAATTCTAAAGATAATTCGAAAGTTATTTAAATTAAGAAGAATATCTAGATTAAGAAGAATATTTAAATTAAAAAAGATATTTAAATTAAAAAGAGTAATTAAGATTAATTTTACTTATTATATATTTAATTTTATTTCTAATATTCTAAGATTTAGATTCTCGATATCTCTATTATCTTATAATATAGCGTATATTAATCTCCTTTACTACTCTATAACTCTTATTTAGAAAATTTAAATTATAAATACTATTATATTAATTAAAGTTAATAAAATTATTAATATAATAAATTTTTTTATCTTTTATCGACGCGGGTATAATATATATACTTCTCTCGATACTTACGAGGCTATAGAATCGTTATTTTTCGAGAATTTTTAGATTTCGCGCTATTAATAATTACGCCTTTTCTACTTCCACTATATTATAATATTTCTAAATTTATTTATTATATTAATACTTAAATATCTCTATAAAAATACTCTATAAATAAATTGATCTTTATCTAAAATCTCTATAAGCTAGGTTTATTACTTCTATTATAATTAGTACTTTCTCTATTAGTTTCTTTAAAAGAATTTTATTAGTATTGAAGATCTATTAATTATATTTATAGACTTAAACGTAATCTCTATATTATCTTTTTTAAAAGAATTAATTAATAGATTTATAAATAACGATATCTTTAAATAAGCGAGCTATATCTAGAGAATTCTTTTTAAAAGCTTTTTAATATCGAATATTAAAATAAATATAGATCGGATATCGATATATTTATTTATAGTTCGCCTTATATATATTAATATTATTATCTCTCTTAAATAGATAATATTTTTTTAATTTTATTTAATCTATTTAAATAAAGACGACTAGAACTTCGAGGAAAATATTTAACTTTAACTATTTAGTAACGACTTTTATTAATTACTAATAACGACTATTATAATAATAGATTTATCTTATAATATTATGCTTTTTATTATTCGCCTATTAATTCTAGATATAAAGATCTAAAGAAGTTCTCGCCTTAATCTTCTTCTCTTTCTTTTATAATCTCTTAATTATAAATAATAATATTTCTATATCTTAATATTTAATAAGATTATATATTATAATTATCTTCTAATATACGATATTATAATATATAATCTATTTAATATAGTTATTATACTTATTTATTAATTCGTAATACTTTTTAAAGAATTTAATATATATCTTTTCTTCTATTTAAATAATTAATCTATTAAATAAATTAAATAATTATATTATTTTAAATAAGTAATTAATACTATAAAACTTTAAGAAGTTAAAATAATCTTTACTTATTATTTTATCTAAAGATCTATATACTCGAAAAATCTCTTTTAATAAATTAATTTAAGCTAAGATCGCGAGTAGATATCGAATAATATTATTATTATAAAAACGATATCTCGCTAATATAATAAGATTAAGAATAGCGTAATCTATATATAACGTATTCGAATTTAACTTAATTAAGATCGATATAAAGATAACTATTATTATCCTCTATAGAATTTAATTATTCTCTTTTATTTACTATATCTTTTTATTTAAAGATTTAATATATCTTAAATTAATATAATTAGAGATTATTTAAAAGCGAGTATTAAGAAGCTTATTTATTTTATTCTCTATCTTTATAGCTTTAATATATTTAATTTACTATTTAAGTAAATAATTTATAAATCTCTTAATTATTAAGAAATATAGAATATCGAAATATTATAGCTAATATATATCGATAATAAAGTAATTATTAATAAAAGAACGATAGTTATAGAATATTATATTTTATAAGTATTTCGATATTTTTTTAATATATCTCTTTTATAATCTTAGCTACTTAGCTATATACTTAAGTATTTATTTAAAATATAAAATTAAAAAATATAATCGCTTTCTCTTTATAGGTGAGATTATATATATAAAATAGTATCTATTACTTAAGATTAAAATAATTATTATTTATTTCTTATAATCTAATATTATAATAATTAATATTAAATAATATCTTTAAATTAAGTCATTTATATATTATATATTAATATTATATTTAAAGTATTCTTTAATTATTAAATATACTTCGTTAATAAATAATATATCGCGAGAGTATAAGAAGTTATTTTTAATTATTAAATTTAAGATATAATAATAGATTTAGATCTTAGCTTCTTTTTTTATAATAATCGATATTATTCTTAAAATCGCTATATTTAATCTATTATATACGCGTTATATATCTTATTAAAGATTTCTAATTATAATATAAATTAATTAAGTATATTAATTTCTATATATTCGAAAGAGATAAGTTTTATTTAATATTAAAATAATAGAAATAACGATAGAGCTATTAGATAGCTTATTCTATATTTTCTATTATTAATCCGCGATATATATCTCGCTATAGACTCTCGCTTTATTAGTATTTCTTTAATATATAAATCGATAATATAAACTTATATTAAAAGATTTATATATTAGAAATACTTTAATAATATTTATAATATCGAAGTAAATAACGTAATATATCTTCGATTTTAATTCGAGTTTAAAGTTATAAATTTTAAAAGATTAACTAATTTAATCGTCGTCGATATTATTATTATATATATTCTATATCTTATATCTTAATAATTTCGCGCTATTAAAGCTAGAGCCGTCTCGAAATCGCTATAAATAAATATCGCGAAAGAACTTATTAATATTACTATTAAAGAGTTTTAACTTAAAAAATTATAGCGTTAATATATAATCTTCCCGGGATTTAAATAAATTTTAAAAATTATTTATATTAAATATCGATCTAACGTCTAACTTAGTCTAATAATTAAATATTAATTTTATTTAATTAAGAGGCTTTAATTTAAATTATAGTTTTATCGATCTTTTAATATCTCGCTTTTTTAAATATAATTCTATAGAGTTAATTATTAAAGACGAAATTATAATATTATAACTTAAACTTATTATAGAGATAAGAAATACTATTATCTTATTATTTAGATTTATTATTTACACCGCGTTTATTCTCTCTTTCTTTATCTTCTACTCATTTAATTACTACTATAATATCAAATTTATAATTATATCACCTTCGAGTAAATATATATCTCCTTCTCTTATAATAATTAGAGTTATTAAATTATTAATATTATTAATTATATCGCGATTTATAATATCGAAAGACGTATATAAAAGAATCGATTTTCGCTTTCTATAACCTCGTAGATATCTAATAAATCTACTATTATTTTTATATTATTTTTTATAAAAGCGATATACTCGATATATATTCTCTTATCTATTATTAATTAATTATAAGATACGCGTTCTTTAATAATTAATAACGTATTAATATCTTAGTAAACGTATACTATTACTCTAGTCTTACTTATTATAAAGTCTAATTTTAACTTTATATTCTTTATAATTATATAAAAGATATTTATAAATCTATATATAAAAAATATTTTATATTAATAAGTATTTATAAAAAGAAAGGGTCTATAACGAGCTATTTAGAGAAGGAATACTTTTATTATTTTTAAATATTTCTTTATATTTAATATATATATAATTAAAGCGCTTTTATATATATAAAACTATATTTATATATTTATTTTAAAATAGTAAAGCCGTCTATAGAGTATATAATTTAAAAATATATATTTTATATAAAAGAAATTAATTTTATTTTAATTTAAATCGTTTAATTTAGATAGTAATACTTCTAAAAATAATCTTAAATATTATAAAAGAAATATATTAGATCTATTTATTATTATTTATAATATATAGCTATTTTATTATATTTAGCTAGCTAATATATCTTTATATTAAAATAAAAGTTTTTTAAATATAAATAATCGAAGTTAAACGAATTATTAAGAGTTATATATATTCGAAGAGAAGATAATTTAATTAATCGATTTTTATAGATATAAAGAAGAAAGAAGATTAATATATCTATTAAAAAAGAAATTTAATTATCTATTAATTAATTAAAGAGTAAATAAAAATTATATAAATATAATATTTATTAATTACTATATTTTATTATTACCTCTTATATCGAAAAGTTAAAATAAGTATTAATTTTCGAAATATTAATTATCGAAGTAATTATTATCGCTTAAATCTTATTAAAAATTATTAATTTCGAAATTATTAATAGAGAATAGATCTTAAAAAATTTATATTATTATTAAATAAATTTATATCTCTATTAGATATAGTAGCGAAATTTATACTCTTATTATCGATATATATATTACTAATTTTAACGCTAGTTAAAACTTCTATCGAAGTTTCTATTAATAATTAATTAAAATTAATTAAAGATATAATATATTAATATTTAATTAAAGTTATTAAGATAACTATTAATAAAGTTAGTACTAATTAAAGTCTACTTATAATTAATTAAAGTTAATTAAAAATATAATATATATTTTAGAAAATAATATTAAATATTCAACTTGAATCTTATAGCCTTATTTAAATTTCTTTTATCTTATATCTTACTTAATCTAATACACGTTTTCTTATTATCGCATTATATATATTATTATATTAATATCTATACTTTCTTTAAACGATATACTTATAATAATAGCACTTATCGAAATCAATTTCTATCTTAAAATCGATATTACTAAATTAAACGTTCTCGCGAATTAAAATAATATTTATAAAGAACTTTAATTTTTAAAGTTTATATTTAAAGCGATAAAAGAGGAGTTCTCGCGTTAATTAAGATATAAAGATCTTTAAAAAAAGTCTATAAAATTATATAAGAGAAAGATTAATACTATCGTAAGCGAGATTATCTAATTATTATTTATTTCTAATTATATAATTATATAAGACTCTAATTTTCTTCTTAAATTCTTATATAAATTAATCTTATTAATTAATAAGATATTTACGAAGTAAGAGAAGCGATTATTTAAAAGAGAATTAATAAAAATATAAAAAGACGAATATATAAAGACTTAGAAGCTCTTAATAATTAAGAGATTAATAAATCTTTATTAATTTAATAAACTATTAATTAAAAATCTCTCTAGTATTAACTTTCTTTAATTTATTATTATCGATAATCTAAATAAATATAAGCTTATCTCTATTTAGAAGTTAATAAATAATTTAATAATAATCTCTTAATTTTAAAAGTAACTTAATTTTAAAGCTCTTATTATTTATTTTTAATCGAAATAATTCTAAAGTAATATTAATAAAAATTTTATAATATTATTTTATTTAATCTATAGAATAAATAATATAAGCTCGATTATAAATAATAATAATAATTTATAAGAGGCGTATAAGTATTAAAAGTAAATATATATATTCGAGTAACGAATATTTTTATAACGCGTAATTAAAGATTTATTAATTTCGCTTTTTTATATTAATAATAAGTATTAATATTAATTCTAACTTTAATTAAGACGTTAGATATCGAAGCTAATATCTTTAAAATTTTATAAAATTTATTAATACGCTTATATTCTTAATTTTAACGATTTTTTAAAATACTTAAGCGTTTAATCTTTTCTTTTATTAAATTAAAATAAATCTTAAAGTTTTTAATCTCTTTTAATTTTTATAATACTTTATCTTAATCTAATTTTATTAAAATTTTACTTTCTCTTTATTCTATTATTACTTAACCTCCGATCTTATTACTTAACTTACTTAATATTTATAAAAAAAATAAAAAAAATTTCTAACTTATTAATATTAGCTTAAATAAGAATAACTTTTAATTATAAATTTATTATTATTTTTTATAAAAGAAGTTCGTTAATAATTTAATAGATAACGTCGTTATACTTAAAACTTATAAGAGTAATAATATACTTTTATTATAAGAGAAAAGCGTTTAATAATAGAAGATATTATATTAATAGAGCTTTTAATTAAATAAGATTATACTTTTTAATTAGCTAACTCTTATAATATTAAGATTAATAAGATTATAAATTAAAGAAAGATATAAAATAATATAAAAATCGACGATAAAGATTTAATATTAAAGTATATATTTAAATATTATTAATTATTTATTCTTTATATTAATTAATATAATAAAAAAATAAAGCTTAATAAGAAAGAGAGATCTTAATAATTTAATATAACTTAATAAATTATAAAATAAGTCTTATAGCTTAATTATAATAATATAAATATTAATAATATTTAAATATTTAGAGGCTTAGATTATATCTTAGATTCGTAAAAAATATTAATCTCTATTATTTTAAAGATTTATTAACTCTATAATTTAATATAATAATATTTTTAAGTAAATATCTATAAAGAAGCTATTAATATAAATAAGCTTAGCTTTAATAAGATAAATATACTTAATTCTTTTATTTAACTCGCTAATATAAATATTTCTTTAAACTCTAATACTATTAATAAATTAAATATTTAAATAATAATTTATTTTATAATTTAATATTCTCGAAAAGTATTAAGATATTATTATCGTCGAAGTCTTTAAAAAGTCTTTCTTCGCGGATAAATATCTTATATTATAATTTATTTAAAAGAATTAATAATTCTAATATTCTTCGATTAAGATATTTAATATTACTTATCTATATAAAGATAAAGCGAATTATATAATTTAAATAATATTTAAAATAAAATTCTTTTTTATTATTATTCTAATAAAGATTTTAGCGAATTAGTTTATAAAAATTATTAAGTTTATAAATCTCGATAATTATAACGTTATATAACTTTATATATTTTATATATATAAATTAACTTAATATTATAAAATTAGCGTTAAGCCCTTAACTTTTATAAATATTAAATTATTTAAATATATAATTAATAATTAAGCTTAATCTAAATAAGAGAGATTCTTAATTCTAATAATCTTTAAGTTATATAAAAATTATATAAAAGTTATAATTAAAGATAAAGGGAAATTCGAATATAACTTCGCTATTAATTAAATTTATATTAATAAATTCTATAATATAAAATTAAATACTACTCTAATTCTTATATTAATTAATATCTATAAGATAAAATAATTTAAAATTATAATTAATAATTTTATAAATATATAAAAACTATATAAAAAGGGGCGAGTATATTATAATAGATTAGCGAAGAAGTATAAATATTATCTATTATTTATATATAGATATTTAATTATATTATAAATTAAATCTTTTATAAATATAATAATAATAATTTTCTCGATAAAGTAGTTATAATAAGAGATAAATTCTATTATATCGATAATAATAGAGAAAGTATATTATAAGATTAGAAAGCGAATAAAGAATATAAAATCTCGTTTACGTAGTCTATCGAATAAGAAATTAAAGAGAAATATTAATAAAATATAAATAATCTTAAATAAACTAATAATTAAATAAATAGTAAAATTAAGAATTATTAATAATAACGCTTTATTTATAAAGCTTTTATCTTATAAGATAAGAAAGATTATCTATCTATTAAGCGATAATTAAAAAAAAATTCTTTAAAATACTAATTAAACTATTTAAGATTAAATTAAAATTAAATATTTTATATAATATAATAAGACTTAAAGTTAAAAATATAATTTATTTAAATTTATATATAAATTATACTTTAATAAGATCTATAAATTATATATTATAATTATTATTTTTAATATTCTTAAATTTTTTAAAATATATTAATTAAAGCTAATCGATATTAAGTATTATAATAATAAGAATTATTATAGATTTAGATAATAGCGATTAGTCTTTTAAGTTAGATAATATAAAGAAGAATTAATTATAATATTTATAAGATAGTATATATAATTACTATCTATATAACTTAATAAAAAATATTTTTAAGCTTATTATATTAAAATAGCTAATTAATACTCTTAATAAAGATATTTATAAATATTCTAAAAAGTTAATAATATTTATAAATTTCTTTATAATTAATCTAATTATCGCTCTAATATAGTCTTCTTCTCTATTTTATTAATCTTAAATAATATTAATAAGCTCGCAGTAGCTTAAATAAGAGTATCTAAATAATAAAACTCTCTAATATTCTTTAATTATTTAATTTAAAAATCGCGATAGTCTAATAATACGATCTTTTAAGAATAATAATAAATCTTATTTTTTTATCTTAATTAAGCGTTTTATAGATATAAATATAACGCTAATAAGAGTCTTTCGCTTTATTAATCTAGATATTAATTAAAAGAAATAATAGAATATTTAAATAAATAAGAGAGTAATATAACTATTATAAAAAAATAAAAAGATATATAATTATTATTTAATATTAAATAATTTAAAAAGTCTCGATAATAAGATTTTAAATAGAAATATACGAAGAGAGATAATTCGTTTTTAGATATATAATAATACTATATTATCTTTTTAAATACGCTATTTATAAGTATACTCGATTATTCTAAAGCTTCTATACTATTTTAATATATAATTATAATTTAATATTAGATAACTTATAAGGCCTAAATAAAAAGATTCTAAATAAAAAAATTAAATAAAAGATATTTAATTTAAAGATTAATATTTATAATAGATATAAGAATAATAATATAAATAAAGAAGTAAAAGATAAGATAATTTAGATATACGGTAGATAAAGGGATTAGAAAAGATATATATTATTTTTAAATAGATATTTTAAATATCTAAATAATATATAGTATAATTCGACTTCGTATTATATTATTTAACTTTAACTATTTAATTTAATTATTAATTAATTTTTTAAATAGATAGAATAAATAATATAATAGAATTTATTAAATAAAGGTCGGCTTATAAGGTCTATTTCTAAATTAGAATCTTTATTAATTCTATAATATTCTTTCTAATATATTCTTCTCTAGAATTATTCTACTTCTTTTAAAATTCTATAATTTAATTAATTTTAGATATAAAATATAAATCTTTATAAGTTAGTGTTATATTATCTTTATTTACTTTATCTAAATCGTTCTATATTAATATTAATTTAAGAATTTAGATAATATTAATTATCTCGCGCGACTTAATAATAAAAGAGTCTAGCTATAAAAAGATTCGCTTCTTTTTAAAATAAGAGATAAGAAAAAGATATCTAATTAGAAGCGCGTTTAATATTCTCTATAATTAAATAAAGCTTAACGAGATCTTTAAATAACTAAAGAATACTTTCTCGAGAGTCTTTATATCTAATATTTTAAGAAAATAATTAAATAATTACGAATTAAATATAATTATAAAAATTAATTATATATATATATAGGCTTATAAATATAGACGATTAAATAAACGACTTACTTCTATTAATAATATTAATTTTATATTATAATTATATATTTTTAATTAAGCTAGTTTTTATATATATTTAAAAAAAACTATAATTAATACGCTAATATCGCCTCTTAATATTATTAAAATTTAGATATTAATTCGTATTACGATAAATAATATCGATTTCGATATATTTATAAATATATTAAAAGAAGATAAAGTATATAACGCTATAATAAATCGAATTATATATCGTATTAATAATAAAGATATTAAGATTAATTATTTTCGAAAGTTTAAGATAATCGCACTATCGATATACGAGCGAGGTTAAAATTCTATATTCTTTATAGTTAAAGAATATTAAGCGAATAAGTATTTATTTTTCATATATATCTATTATTATTAATATATAAAGAGATTATTTATTTTAAAAAAAGAAAAAGATAGTAAAAATATTAAGAGAAATATATAAAGCGATATAATAGTTTAAATTAATTATTCTCGCTATTAACGAAAGGATTTAAAGTTGTAATATATATATATATAAGAAATAGTTAGATATTTATATTATAATCGTTATATTCTCTAAAGCTTAGTTAATTTTAAGAAATTCTATAATATAAAGAGTTTATCTTATTAAAATAATTTATAATCTTTACTTTCTCTAAATATCTCTTTATACTTTATATAATATAAGATCTTTATCTCTAATATAGCTAGCGCCTCGCGTTATTTAATAATATTAAATTTAAATAACTTCTAAAAAATTCGCTAATATAAATTTTCTTTATAAATTATATTCTAATAGACTTCGATTAAAAAAAATATATAATTTTTATTAAATAGAGAGAGGTAATATAAAAGGCGTTAAAGCTAATATTTAATCTCTATATTTTATTAATAAAGATTATAAAAAAGCGATATTAATTATAATAGAAATATACTATTATATATAAAATAACTTTAAATTATTAAAAAGAATTATACGTTATTTTTAATAGTTATAAAGTTTATAATAATATTATTATCGATAATTATATAAATTATAACTTTATATATAGCGCTATTTAAAAAATAAAATATATTATCGATATATTAAAATAATTATTATCGATAAGTATTTATATTAAAAAATCTATAATTATATATATTAAAATAGATATTATTTATAGAAAAATACTCGAGAATAGAAAAGTAAATAGAGAAGTATAATTAGAGTAATAATATTTAATAATAGATAATAGTTAACTTAGCGTTAATTATTAATAATAAATTTATTTAATTTAAATAGAGATTATTAGCGAAAATATTATTTAATTTAAATAGAATATCTAAATTAAATAGATAGTCGAATTTAAATAGAGATTTAACGCGCTTTAATTTAAATAAGTTAAAAACGCGCTAATTAATAGCCCCTCTTTTTAAATTAATAACTTCTCTTTACTCTTTTATTTTTCTATTTATTTAAATATATTTATTTTTATATTTTATCTATTATTATCTTTAGCGTTTAGTATTAATTTTATTCTAACTTTTAATAATAATAAAAGATTTATAATACTTTATATTCTATTAAATAAGTTTATTATATTTAAATTATAGAGATTATAAAAACTTTAAAATAAAACGCGAAAAAGAGAATAGCGATAAAGAGAGTTAAAAACGCTAGAAGAAAGAAGAAAATTAAGAAGATAAAAAATATAAATTATAATCTACTTATTTACGAAGATATTATTAATTATATATTAATAGAAAGCGAGTAAAATAAAAAAGATTAATAAGAGAAAAAAACGCGTTAAAGAATATAGATAGATAGATTCTAGATTATCTAAACGCTATAGAATATATAAGCTTAAAAAGAATATATATATAGTATCTAATTATAACGATAATAAATTCTTAAATAACTCTATTAATTTATAAAAGATAAAGAAGTTATTAATAATTATAATTATTATATATAATAAAGCTCCCTCTAACATTAACGATACTCTCTTAATTTTATATACTATTATAAATATTAGAAAAGATTTCTCTTTTAAAGTTAAAGGTGAAGATAAAAGTCGTAAACTCGATATATTCTTATTTAATCTATATCTTCTATCGGGCTAATATCTTAATAAAAAATAATAGAAAGACTCTTATTCGAACCTCGATTAAATATTAAAATTATTAAATCTAAAATAAAAAATAGTAATATTAATTACTAATTAATTAATTCTAGAATTAAATAATATTAATATAAACTAGCTAATATAAACTATAAAATTTAAAATAATTCTTATTAGCGATAAAGAATTAGAATTAATAAGGCGAAGTAAGAATATATTATATAATTAAATATCTAAATTAATAAATATATATTAAGTCGAAATAAAAAATAATTTATTAAGAGAAATCGTCTTTATAATAATAAAGCTAAGATATTTTATATAAAGCTTTAATATAAGAATAAGTATATATTCTAAATATAGTAGAATAATAATTAAATCGCTATAAATAATTTAATATTAAAAAGTATTACGTTAAATAAAATTATTAAGTACTATTATATTAAAGCCGCGTTATTAGTATATAGCTTATTTAAGCCTCTCGCCGATACGCCTATTAAATAAAATAAGAGAATTTAAAGCTTTATTAGTATCTTTAATAATATCGAATTATATATTATTAATAAATTAGAATAAAGAAAGATATATAGATTATACTT
This sequence comes from Letharia columbiana, assembly GCF_014066305.1. NCBI lineage: Eukaryota > Fungi > Ascomycota > Lecanoromycetes > Lecanorales > Parmeliaceae > Letharia > Letharia columbiana. The sequence goes on along the minus strand of NW_023501037.1, from coordinate 1,819,958 downwards.
TATAAGATAGCTTAAATAAAGATAATCGTTAGATCGCGTTTTAAAATAATTTAATATAATTAAAAGAGTGCGATTATAATATTAAGAAAGAGTATCTTAATATATTTAAGATAATAAGAGTTATCTTATTTATAATAATTATAATTAATAAAGATTTTAAATATCTAGGTCTTTAAGAGCTAAGTTTCTAATTAAAGTATTATATTAACGCGCTTAATTAAGTAATAATTAAAATATAAAGAGATTAGAGATAATAACTTTATAAGAATACTCGATCTATACGAAGTATTAATAATTAATTTATAAGTTTCAAGGTGAGAAAGATATTAATATTCTTAACTAATTATTATTATTAATATTTTAAACTCTTTCTAATAAGAATATAGCTTTTCGACTATATAAACGATTTTTATTCGACTTTAATAAAGAAAATTCGAGATATTATTTAATCTTATCTTAAGATCTATATAACGTTATTATCTAAAGATTTAAAGACGATAATTAGCGATTTATTAATTAATCTTTAATTTACGCGTTAAGATTTATAAAATAGATAAAATATAATATATTTTATGAAATTTAAATTAACTAGCTTCTTTAACTAATAATCTCTAAAATAAAAAATACTTCTTATTTTAATTAATAGTTATATTATTATATAAAATTTTCTTCTATAATAAGAGAGTATTTCTCGAATTTAAATAAAGAAGTAAGTATTTTTAATTATTCTTATTCGATAATACTATAGTTTTTATAATAACCGCCCTTTATTATAATCTAAAGAATTATAATTCTAGATATTTTTATATTAAAAAATAAAATAGTAAGAAAGTCGAAGATAAGCTCTTTACTATTATTTTACTACTTATATAATTATAATACTTTTTAGAAATATATAAATATATTAAGAAGTTTTAGAGAGATATAAGATAATAGAAAAGGCTTATTATATATTATATATTATAATAATATATTTTAAAGATATATTTTAAATTAATAAGAAAGATATAGAAACTCTTTAAATTAAATAATCTATATAAGAATTTACTAAATAATATTATCGAGAAATCGAGCTTTATAAGCGCTTTAAAAAAAGTTATATTAAAATTCGCTAATATTAAACTATTCGAAAGATTAAATTTAAGTCTAATTAAAAATAATAAGAAAATCTCGCGGGCTATTAAGAAATAATTAATATATAAAATAATTAAATAGAAAAGAATTAATTTAATAAATAATAACTAAAATTTAAATCTCTCTAAGTTTAAAGTATAAATACTCCGCGTCTTAATAAGTAAAGAGAATAGATAAAAAAGATTAAACTTTAATATATCGTCTATAGCTTTATTATAGCGAATAAAAAAAAAGACGACTTATAAAGAGAATAAATATTTATAAATTAATAAAGTTATATTAAATAAAAAGAAAAAATATAAAGAATATATAGTGTAGTAAATAGAATAGAGAGAGTTAGTCTCTTTATCTACTAGGCGAATTAAATAAAAATTAATAAAGAATTAAATATCGCTATAGCGCTTAAAATTTTAATTATTTAAAAATCTATATCTTAGAGATTATAAATATTATTAATATTATAATAAGATATCGCGATAAATCTTAAATCGATAACTTCTATTAGATATTTAAGAATATCGAGTTTAATTTAAATTAAATACTCTAGAGACGTCGTTATAATTGGTAGTATCGTCTAATTTAAATACGCTATAAATATTAATATTATTAGCGAGATTAGTTAATCTAGAATTTTTATAAATATTATTATAATTAATAATATTATCTAATTTAAATAATCTTAAAAATCTCTTTAATATATATTTAATTAGTCGAATTAAACTTTTAATAAATATTATTATTATTAATAATATTATCTAACTTAAATAATCTAAAAAATCTATTTTACGTATAGTTTCTCGAATTTTTAGATATATATTATTAAATTAATAGCTTATAATCGCTTTAAAATCTAATTAACTCGAATAAATACTATCTTAACTTACTAAACGCGAAGTTTATTATATTTAGTTATTAAATTAATAGAAAGAGTTAGATATAGATAAAATCTACTTAATAAGCTAAATCGTGCTAAATTATACTTATAGTATGGACTCGACAGAAATCGTGCGGAAAGAAACTTTTTAGATTTGTAGATATTATATAAATAAACTAGTTTAGTAATTACTTTATTTCTCTAACTAATTATAAAATCATTACGCTATTCTAATAAATACTCTTTATAACGTACTATAGAGTCTAACTCTAAAATTTTATTATCGTAGATAGTCTAGATATCTCGAGTCTCGAGACGATATTGAGATAATATAGGGCTAGTCTAGATTCGATTTATAACCGGTCTATAATCGATTATAGAATCTTTCTAATATTATATTTAAATTATTTTTAAATAGTCTTTAGCTAGTATAATACTAGAGAAAAATAGTCTTAAGATTATTTAAATATTTATATCTTTTCTTAATACTTTTAAAAATTTAGAGTTTAAAAACTTAAACTATATATATATCTAATATATATTAGAAATATCTTAGAAATATCTTAAATCGATTTCTATTATAATCTCTTTCTAAAAACTTATTATATACTTATTTTAAGTCTTTTATATACTTATACTTATTTTAAATAAAGTCTATTATATATAAACTTATCTTATAAATAATTAACGCTTTATATATAGTCTAATATATAATTATTTTTACCTTTATATAATTAATTAGATTCTTTCAATATCTCGATTATATATAGACTCTTATTATTGAAAGTAGGATACCAGACATGTTAGAAAGAATAATTGTGACTGAAAGACTGATTATTGATTCATGGGATGTACGGATATTTATGTATATAAAATAGGTGGCTGATAGTGGCTGGTAATTACTAGCCCTGGTAATACGCGATATGTATGCGATAGCCGAAGGGGCTGGTATTGTAACACTCCCCGACAGCCTCAGAAGCTGATTCCCTAAACCCCAGCACACCGTATCCCATATCGGTTTTCATATCCACGCTTTGAATTCGGGATTGATTATTTACCCGGCCTCGTTAAACCTATAAAAAACCTCGATAAAGAAAAATAGGAAGAGTGCCGGGGCTTTGGATACCCGTTTCGGGACCTCGAATGAAATGAGGGTTTTCCCGTATTGCTTCGGGACCTCGGAATGATCTGAGGGTTTTGATGGTTTGCCCGTATTGTTTCGGGACCTCGGAATGATATGAGGGTTTTGTATGGTTTGCCCGTATTGTTTCGGGACCTCGGAATGATATGAGGGTTTTTGATTTGCCCGTATTGTTTCGGGACCTCGAATAAAATAAGGATTTTAATTCGATATTTTTTATATAGGGATTAAATGGCGATAGCCCTCCCGTCGGTGGGTACGGGCTAAAAAAATGGGCTATCGCCATAAGGTGTATCTATTTATAAACGATTATCGAAGACTTAGTTTAATATCCATGTTAGGAAGTGCAAGGATATTCGATACTACCTTACCCGCTTCCGGGCTTATAACCTATTAAAAGTAGAATATTAGATATATTAGAAAGAATAATTATAACTAAAAGACTGATTATTAATTTATAGAATATACGGATATTTATATATATAAAATAGGTGGCTAATAATAGCTGGTAATTACTAGCTCTGATAATACGCGATATATATACGATAGCCGAAGGGGCTGGTATTATAATACTTATCCCCTAGTATTAAGAGCTTATAGATATATTACTACGCGCCTCTATATATATATATCGAAAGATTTAAAATCGAATTTATAATAGAGTCTTTATTCTCTATTATCGAATAGATATATATAATAAAAAACGCGTACCTCTTTCGCTAGTATATATAAGAAAAATATTAATTTAGCTTATTTTTAATATCGCCTATATAAAGATAATTATTAACATTATATATATAATATTTATTATTTCTATAGAAGACTTTAGTAGAATCTAGATTAAGAAATATATAACTTATATATCTATAAATTCTATTCTTCAATATCACTTTAAAACTCTTATATTAAAATTAAGAACTCGAATTTTATAGTCTTAACGATATATCGCTATTAAGTACTAAATAAAGTTATACTACAATAAAAGCTTTATTAGATTTATAATAGTCTTAATATAAAAATATATATCTAGAATAAAACCTATTATAAAAAGATAAGGATATTAATAATTAATATCTTTTATTATATTATAAGAGCTTTTAACGTTTTTTTCGCTAAGTAATTATTCTTTAATTAATAAAAAGCTTTTTATAAATATTAGATATTAAATATATAATAGCTTTAATACCTTTATTATCTTCGAATAATTATATTTCTATACCTCGATAAAATTAAGTTATAATAATTATTTTATAATATTCTTAGCGAATAAATATCTTATAAGATTTAAAGATATAGCTATATTTATTATATCTTTAAAAACTCTATAGAATTATTAATATCTATTATATTTTATATTAAGATATTATATTTATACTTTAATTAATTAATTAATATATTAAAATTTATAACTATTATATATTTCTTCGCGTTTTTAACTAGATATAGATTTATATATATATTAAGAAGATTAAGAAGTTTTCGAAATTTATTACTCTTAGATAATTATTCTTTATTTTTAAATTTTAATCTCGCTAATACTATTTCTAATTTAAAGTATACGATATTAAATAGAATAGTTTCTAAGATCTTATATTCTTTATCTTCTTTATCTTCTTTATCTTCTTTATCTTCTTTATCTTCTTTATCTTCTTTATCTTCTTTAACTTTAATAATTTATCTATTAAAGTTTTCTCTAATTATTATAATATATAAAATTAACTCTTAATATATTTTTTATATCTTTATTATATATTTATATAGCGTATTAAGCTCAATATAGTATTAACTTTCTATTAAAATATTACTTTATATAATTAAATTAAATATTCATATAATAGCTCTTAGAGATAAAGATTAAATAGTTATAATACTCTCTATTATCTAAAAAATAATAATTTAAATTATTTAATTATAATATAACTTCGAAGTATTAACGAGATTAATAATATCGTCTTTTCTACTTCTATTAATAATTAAGATTATATATAATATATTAGACTTTAAATTTATATTTAGTTAGAAGAAAATCGATATTACTAAAACGCTTTTAAATAAATAATATTTTTATATTTATTTAAAATTAAAGTTATAAAAAAATCTTAAAGAATATATTTTAACCTTCTTTATTTTAAATAAAGTATATTATATATTTATAATTATATTAGATTTAAAGCTAATATAAGTTTCGTAATAACTAAAGCCTTTAATCGCACTCTTATATCTTAAAGAAATATCTTATATTCTATCTTATTATTTAAATTCTATATATATTTCCTCTATTTAAATATCTTAATATAATATCTACTATTAACTTTAATATTATAATCGAGATTTCTTTATTCTTCCTTTAAATAATAATAAGTTTTATAATCTATTCGAGTACTATATTATATAAAACTATTATTATTAATCTATTAAAGTATATTATTAAGAAATATTATATTAAAGATTTATATTAGCGTTATATTTCGATCTTTATTAATTTTTAATTTTATATTATAATCTAATTTCTAAATAAACTTATAAAAGACTTTTATTATATTATTAAGTCTTATATTATATAATTTTAATAAGATCATAAATATATTAATAAGCTTTCTATGTTTCTTATAGTTTAAATAAATTAGAATTAAATAAAATATCTTAAGGACTCTATATATATTTTTATATATCTTAAAGTTATTAATAAATAGAAGATATAATATAAATATATAAGATTTAATTATAAATACTTCGATATATTTATAATTAAAATATTATATCTCTAACTCTCCTCGAGTTTAATAAAGATAACGAAGAGGTTAAATACTCGATATATAAAGATTAAATTTTTTTTTAAATATAATATTAATCGTCGAGATAGATAATCTTTTTCTTATTATTACTATATTTATAATTAAGATATATATTAAGATAACGATTAATACTATTTATCTTAAAAAGTTAATTCTTAAATAGAAAAAATTTATATATATTATCTTTATTTAAATTAAAATTATATAAGATAGATTATATATATTATTACTTTATAATTATCTATATAGTTATAATTACTTTTTTATTAATATTCCCTTAATAATTTTAATTAATAAATATTATATAATTTATTTTAAAAGATAAAGATCTAATATAAACTAGATTTTTAGAAATAATAAGAGTACTAGTATTTATATAATAAACGTTTTTAAATATTATTTATATAGATAATTTTTAGATATTCGATTTTTAAAGCTCGATGGGCTTATCTATATAATAAGTTATATTAAAAAATATTTTCTCGCGTAATCTAATAGTTAATAGAATAGTATATATAAGATTAATAAAATTATATTAATATTATTATACTAATCTTTTAATTCTTTAACATTTTATCTTCTATCTTTATAAAAGTAATAGCTATTTTTCTAGAATAACTATTAAAGACTTTTTTATTAATTATAGTAGTAATATATAGCGATAGATCTCAGGGCTTTAGTATATTAAGCTTTATTCATAAGATCTATATCGAATTTAAGTTTATAATCTTATCGTTCTTTATATTAACTCCCTCTACGAAAGGCTTTTATAACTAAAAGACCTTCCCTAGATATACGTAGTCGATTCTCAAATATTCTAATTTCTCGAATTATAAATTTAATATTAGATATAGAAATAGTAGAAAGATATTCTTTTTATCTTACTATAGAATTATTTCGTAGAATAGCGTAGGTAAGAGTATCGTAGGTGAGGATATCGTAGATAAGAATGCCGTAGGTAAGGATATCGTAGGTAAGGATATCGTAGATGAGAGTATTATATATAAGAATAATGATGACTCTTCGTAGTCATCGAATTTAATAGAGTTATCTTACGATAGTAAATTCTTATTATCGATATTATTAGAAGATTTAAGATCTTTAAGATAATTTAGTAGTATTAGAACGCGTATTTTTTAAGATATATTCGAGACTTCGTTAGCTAACTAGACGATAATTAGAATTTATTATTATAAATATAGAGAGTCTACTATAAATAGATTTTCCTCTTTATTACTCTTTACATTTATCTTAATATTAAATATTAATTACTTTTATTTATTTATTTTCTATTTATCTAGACTTAAAGAAGCTATACTCTTATTCGAAAATACTTATTACTCTATTATATTACTTATATAAAAACTCTCTTTATTAAAGATTTTTATAGCGTATATAAGCGAAGATAAATTATTCGTTAAACTAATATAATATAAAGATATAATCTATTATTTTTTATAATTATTATCTATAATAATAATATATAGAAATAAATTTCTAGACTTATTATCTTTAGACTTATCGTTCTTATTTAAGTCTTATATAAATATTTATAAACTATTAATCTTTCGAAATTTAGAAGTTATAATAATAATTAATATATATTTTAGAGGAGAAAAGTTATTTATAAATTTAAAAGAAAGTTATAAAATCGCTTTTTATAATACTTATAGAAAACCGCGGTCTTAGCTATATATTCTTATTTAAGCCTTAAAAACCTTAAATTATAAATTCGCTTAAAATATAGTATTTAATAATATATATTACTTTTTATCGAGAATATTTTAAAAATAGTTTATTAATATATATAGTTGGCCTAATATTTAACTATTATATCTATATATATTAAAGATTAAATATATAATTTATACTAAAGCTATTAAATTTCTCTATAAAGACTATCGAAGTAATTTTTAACTACTATTAAAATATATAAATTATAATTAAAATATAATTATAAGAAAAGAAAAAAGAGAGCCTCTATTAAAGGTTTTAAATAATATAATAATTATTAATAGAAGAAAGCTATAAAAAGTCTTTTATAGTATTTATATTATACTTAATATACTAGTAATATTAATTATAGAATTAAATTATCTTTATATTAAAGATAAAATATAAAGAAAAGAAGTATATTATAATAAGAGCTATAATTATAGCTCTATAAATATATCTTTTATAGAAAGCTTTTATATATTAAGAATATTAATATAGGCTGCTACTACGCGTATAGCCCTAGTCTATTAGACGTATAGCCCCTATCTACTAGGCGTATAGCCTCTATATACTAGGCGTATAGCCTCTTTAATCGAGTTAGCGGTCGCGCGGAAGCTAACGAAGTACTAATCGTAAATAATAAAGAACTCGTATCTAGTATCTTCGAGTTGAATATCTTTATAGTAGAATATAATAGTAAAATTAACTCTTATCTTATCGCCTATTTATATTCCTCGCTTAATAGTAATAACTCTAGCTCCATCTTCTAATAACTAAATAAATACTTTACTTAATATACTTATTCTATATATATAATAGTATATAAAATCTTAAGACTATACTATTCTTAAGAGGCGTATAATTACTTTTAAGAATAAACTTATTAGAAAGATATAGCTGCGATATAATTATAGCGAAAAGTTAAAAAAGAATAATAAGAGTATAGATAAGCGTATTATATTTAATTAATTAATAGATTATTTATTTTAGGCTATTACGTAGCGTATTAGAATAGACGATATTTAAATAAATTTTACTCTTATAATTATTAATTTCACTTATAATTATAGCTATATCTTATTTAAAGTATATTTAATAATATATAAAATCGCTATAATTTAGAATGTTTAGAATACTATTATTAATTAAATATATTCTAGAGCTTTATTAAAATAGATTATTTTATTTTTATAGCTTAATTAAGATAAGAAAGATCTTATTCTAAAGTTATAAGATATTTATAATATTAAAATTAAGATTAAAAGCGAGACGTTTAAATCTTTAATTTTTATATAGATCTTAATATAATAGCTATATATATAAGAGGATTAATTTATATATATAAAGAAGAATTAGCGAATATAGTAGATTGAGTTTCTTTTCTTCGCTAGGAAATTATTATAATAAATATTATAACTTAATATAAAGGTATTAATCTTAGATATAATATATAAAATTAATAAATATAAGCTTCTACTTCTTATAATTACTAGAATTATTACTTTTAATATATTCTTCTATATAGAATTCGCCTTTATAAAATTAAAATATATTAAGAATTATATATAGATAATAAAGTAATTTAAAGCCTTATATAATAAATTTAATCTTTCTTATTTAGACGTACTTCTAATAAATACGTAAAACGCTTTAATTAGGGCCTATAAAGTCGTCTTTTTAAGAGTTAAATATATACTTTATATTTAATATATTAAGAATAGCGTTATATTAAATTATAATTAGTATTTTAATAAGTAAGAGAAACTAAATATCTTTAAGAAGAATTTTCGTTATATTATATATATAGTTATTAAGAAGTTATTTAAATATAAATAAAACGTCTTATAGAAGAATTATATTAAGTACTATTTATTCGCGGTTATCTATATCGCGAATAATTTAATTCCTTAAAAGAAGAAGTAGATAATCTTTTAAATTAATTAATATCTATATTTTAATAATTAGACTACTTCGCGAGGGGAGTTAAATAATAATAAGCTTAAGAGATAGCTATATAGCTTATCTATTAATAAGATTACTTCTACTCTATATAATAGAGTAGTAAACTAATTAAATAATACTATAGATAACTTAAAGATTATTATAAACGCTATTAATTTAATACTTATAAATAAGTATTTAAACTATAATATTATACTTAATAAGACCTAAATACGCCTTTCTATTTATATTAAGAAGTCTATTTTTCAAGATCTATATATTAAAGTTTTACTATTCGCTCTTATAAAAATATTATCTTACTATAATAAAGTAATTAATTATATTATAAAGTTATATATTAAGTACTTTATTATAATAATAAGATTATTATATATATATATTATAAAGTATTATATATTAGAAAGAGTTAAAATATTATCGCTTAAAGATATTTACTCTTATTAACGAGTTAATAAGTTAATTAATACGCGTTATTATAGAAATAAGAATAAGAATAATAAAAATAATAAAGATAATAAGGAGAAGAAGGATAATACTATAGACGCGCTTTTATATATTAATAAATTAGTTATAATTCAGTCTAGAGGCTAATCGATAGGAGCTAAGAATAAGAAGAAGAAGCGTACTCGCGAGAAAGTCTTCGAGAACTTTATTTAATATAAGCCCTCTTAATTTAAATATATATAGTAATAATAATAGCTAGTAATTACGGCGAGTTAGATAAAATAGTAAGAGAAGAAGAATAAAGTAAACGCGTTTTTTAATATTAAAGGCTATAGATAAGGATTAAAGCGTATATCTATATCTATCTCTATATCTATAAGTATTATAATAAAGAAATTTATAACTATTATAGTAGTTACTCTAATAATTAAATATTATATAAGAAAGATAGCGAGATAAATAGATTAAATAGATTATAAGAGATAAATAGATTAAATAGGCTATAAGAGATAAATAAGTTAAATAGACTATAAGAGATAGATAAGTTAAATAGATTATAAGAGGAGAATAGCGAGGTAATATTATATAAGAATAGCGAGATAATATAATATAGGTCTATATATAGAATAACGAGGCTATATTTAATATATTTTAGATATAAAAAGATTAACTAATCGATAGATAGTAGATATTTAAATATAATAGATATATTTTTAATAGTAAGTAAAGAGGATAGCTAATAAATTATAGCTAATTAGCTATCGCAAAGACCTTATTAATCGATAAATTAAAATTATTCGATATTATAAATCTATAGAGAGAGATAAGAAGACTTATCTTACTACTATTAAGTATCTTTATAAGAATCTCGAAGAGACTAGATATAAGTTCTTTATTATTTTCGATTAAACTTTATTAGCTTTCGCGCGATCGCTAATTTAATTAGAGAGGCTATACGTCTAGTAAATAGGGGCTGTACGCCTATTAAATAGGGGCTATACGCCTATTAAGTAGAAGCTATACGCGTAGTAGCAGCCTTAATATAATATAAAAGAAAGTATTTTATAGAGAAGATAGCTTATATTTATAGCTATATATATTCTTCTTTTTTAGCTAAAAGAATATAGCGTAATATCTTATAAGAGATTAAAATATTAGATATCTTATTTTTTAACACTAGATCTAAATTCTTAATTCTTATTAATCTATTATCGACTAATATTTAATCGCCTAGATTAATTTATTTAATTATCTTATTAATTAAATAAAAGATAGCGCGATTTAACTTAGCTATAGCTTTAGAGACCGTCTTTTTAATATTTCTTTATATTATAATATTATTAAATATATTAATAATATAGTATTTATAAAAATATATAACTTTAAAAGAATTATTAAATCGTTATACTCTATCTATAATTTATTCTAAAACTTTAAAATTCTATACGCTCTTAATTATATAAATATATTAATATCGTTATTATATATTTAAATTAATACTTTTAATAGTATATATTATTATATATACTATTACTTTATTATCTAATTCGTTAAATTAATCTATAATAAGATTATATTCTTTTATCTTCTAGAAGATAGTAATTATAACGATATTAATATTAAAAATTTAAAAAATAATAAATAGTAGTATAGTAATAGCTAGTAGTTAATACTAGATAATATATTTCTTCTTATTTCTAATTATTTAATATTATCGATAATATTAATAAATAGCTTTTATAAAAGACTTTATATTAATTATATATATTTATTAGAAGCTTTTAATAGATTAATAGATAGCTAATATATAAGAAGCTTTATATAGAGATAAGTAAAAGCCTTTAATAGAGATAAGTAGATAGAAATTTATCTAACTTCGAATATTACGAAGTAAGGTTTTAATTTTAAATCTATTATTATAAAATATAAATAGTAGTTTTTTAAACTCGTCTAGATCTACTCTACTATTAATTATTTAATAAAATTAATTAACGAAGTATATCTTATTTTCTAAAACGAATTTAATATTAATTATCTTTAAATCGAATTTTTAATTAATATAAAAAAGTCTTAGTTATATAGTAGTTATAGAGAGTTAATAATATATAATTAACGATTATTTAGACTTTCTCTATTATATAAATTCTAATTTAATAATAATAAGCTTATCTATAAACTTATTCTTTATTTCGCGATATTTCTTTTTCTCTTAATTATTATATATATAATTAATTATAATAATCTTAATAACTAATAAGACTTCTTTAATACTAGATTTAATATAAAATTTAATTTAATTAAATATCGTATATCGAATAAAAAATTTCTTTTAAATTTATATTAAATAAGTATTTTTTATAATAAAATTAATTTTTAATACGAAAATCTAGTTTTTTATAGTTTTAAAAGTGATATATAACTTAATTATTAAATAATTATCTATAAAATTAAATAAATTCTAATTCTTTATAAAATTAAGCTTTTTTAACTATTTCGATTTTTATTAATAATCTATTTTTTTATATTTAATAAATAATATATAGTTAATTTAATCTATAATTTCGTTAGATATAAAGAATATAATTATAAAAATATAAAAATTAATATTAAGCTAGATTATACTTATAATATCTTTAACTATAAGAGACTTAATTAGATAAACTTTATTTAAAATAGTAATATTAAAGTAATTCTTAAAACTATTCTTTTAATTCGAATTTAACTTCACCTTTATCTTATCTATTTTAATTTTAGATATATATTATTAATTAATATAGTAGCTTCGTAAAGCTTAAAGTCTATATTAATTTAAAAATATATTATAATTAATAATTACGATTATCCTCGAATTTTATTTCTTTTTATTAAATACTAGATATATCTTAATAAATTTACTCTAAATAGTCTTCTCGCTAATAACTAAATTATAATATTTTCTATTATTATAATATTTATAAATTATAAAAATCTTAAGCGCGATAAACTTAATAATTTTAATTTATTATATAATAAGATATTTTAATATAATAATTAATATAAAGTTAATATAAGATTTTTTCTTAATTAATTAATTAATATATATCTTTTATAGCTAGATAGTAGCTATTAATAAGCTTTAATAATATATTTATAAAAGACTTTAAGAGTATTATTTATAGAAGGCTTTAATAAAAAGTATTAGATAAAATAGATAAGTAGGTTTTATATAGAGAAAGCTTTATATAGCGTAATAAGAAGATATTTAAAGAATAAAAGGCTTTTATAATAATATTTACTTATAATAGCTATTTTATAAAAATTTAAATCTTATTAAGACTTATAACGTTTATAAATATATATTTATATATATTTAGATTAGCGTAAAATAGAATAAGAGTCTTAATAGTTAAAGATTATTAGAATTATAGTTATTAAGAAAGTGTTATATCTAATATTCGAAATACTATATACTTCTCTTATTATTCGATCTCTAGAAAATTATAAGAATCCTTTAAATCTTTATATTAATAATTAAGATTATTAAAATATTTCTACTATTCGTTAAACTCTCTAATAATATCCTCTATAAATAATTAATAAATAATATTATTCTAATTTAAGTCTTTCGTATATTACGTTAGCTATAGCTAAGACTTTATATTAATTAATTAATTAAGATCTTAAATAATAATTATAAAGTTATATAATATTTTAGAATTATAATTAGCTATAATAATTTAATTAATTAATTAATATTTTTAAAAGTATTCTTTAATATTAAAGATAAGTAAGCTATTTTCTATAGCTATATACTTAATATTTATAAGAATTAGCGAATTTTTAAAGTAACCCCTCGCGATAATATTTAGAATATTTAAAAGTAAATATTTATCTTTAATATATTAAAATATAAGCTTCTTCGCGAATAATAATATAGTTTTATTAAATAAATCGATATTAATAGATATATTATTATTAAGCTTAATTAAATTAATTATTTCTATTTTTTTAATATTAGAAATTATAAGATATATAGCCTCTATCTCTAATAATAGCTATAATAATAAATCGCCTATAAAAGACTTTAATCTAGATTTTAAGATCTCTAATAACTTTTTAATTTCTATAAAAGATATTAAGCTAGATTCTAAAATTTTTAATAACTTCTTCTTAGCTCTAGCGAATGTATAGTTAAGTTTTTTATATTTTATAAATATCTATATCTAATTATTAATCTTATTATTTAAGAGCTTTTTATTAAAGAATAGATTTTAATATTCTTAATATTCGTGTAATAAATTTTAAATAATATTATAATTATATAATCGATTTTATCTTACTTAATTTTATTCGATTAATAACTAAAGAATTTATTACTTCCGAATTACTCTTTAATAATTATATATCTTTTAATATTATTTAATAAAGACCTTCTTTTTTAATTATTATCTTCGTTTAAGACTGTCTTCTATTAAGAAAAGATTTACTTTTTAATATACTCTTTAAAATATAATCGAAATAAGTCTTCGCGTAGATATATTCTTATTTTATTTATTCTAATAAATTCTAAATCTAAAGTTAGAAGAGATTCGTTTTTCTATAATAGAGTCTTTTTTTAAATATTTATAATCTAATTCGATATAGCGGGTATAGACTATTACTAAAGACTTTAATAAGCGATTAAAGATTTTTATATATATCTTAAAAAAGTAATTATAATAATAAAGCTTTTTATAGATAGATCTTTTATTAAAAAATAAAGCTTAAATTTAAAAGTATAAATTAGAAGATAAGAATTTAAGAGTTAAAAAGATAATAATAATAATTAGCGCGTAATTTTTTAAAAAGTAAATAAGTAATACTAAAATTCTGAAAGGAATATTTAAGTATATAAAGAATACGACTATATATAATAGTAATAATTAATAAACTATACTTTATTATAATACTTTATTATAATACTATTCGTATTATTAATATAAGATCTAAATATCGTATAGTATTTTAATTTTATTTTATAAAGAGAAGATAGTAGAAAATAAAGCTTTTTATATAATTTCTTTAAATAATAATAGTATAACTTCTATACGCTAGGCGGAGAAGCTATATCTTATATTTCTAATCTATAAATATATTCTATATTTCGTTTTCTATATATATTCGAATATTAGTTATTTTAAAGTATTATTTCTTATTTAGTCTAAATAATTAATATTAAAGATTATAATTTAAAAATCTTAATAATAAAATTCGTAAAAGGCTTTATAATAGATCTTATAAAGGGTTATTATAGATAGTAAACGAAGTATAATTAAGATATTTAAATCTTAGATATCGAGGGTATCTAGATTTAGTCAAAATTATATATTAAAACGCGTTATAAAAATTAATAATAATAACGATTTAAGAGATAAATTTAGTTAATTAAAATCTATATATAATTCGCGTTATTATAGAAGAGATATAGATAAAAATATGTTAAATAATAACGAAGTATCTTTATTAAATAGTTTAGGAAAATCTATAGATATCTTTTAAAAATATTTTAAATTCTATTAAATTTATACTATAGTATAAATCTTAACTTCTACTATCGAAAAAGATTATAATAAATTTTACTATATTAAAAGCTTTAATAATTTAAAAATCTAAATTTATATTTATTTCGAAGATTTTATAGAAGACTTTTATAGATCTAAGCTTAACTTCTAAATCTAAATTATCGAATATATTAAAGCTATTCTTAATAACTATATAATTCTTTTTATTTCCCTTTTTAAAGCTTAATATAATCTCTAATTCTTCTAGATAATTAAAGATAATAAAAAAAAAATTAAAGACTTTAATAGGGAATACTAGAAATAGAAGAATTAGAGATAAGAGAATTAGAAATAGAAGAATTAAAAATAAATGAAGAAGTAAAAAGAAATTTAAAGATAAGAGAAGCTATAGTAACTTAATTATAACTTTACTTTTTAATATGAATTAAAGTTAATATAGTATAAGGATAGATATCGACGTTAGTAAGTTAAAGAAAACGAAGATTAAAAAGAGTGAGAAAGGGGTTATAGCTTAGCTGAATATTCTTACTAAGCGCTACTTTTTAATATATCTATTAAATATATATATAAATAAGTTATTATAAGAGGTATTTTCGAGAATAAAGGTTAAATACTTAGTTTATAAGAAGATAAAGATATATATATAACGAATATATAAATAATAGAAAGTTTATATTTTAATCGCGATATTAATATAAATATAACATTAAATATATTATATTAAACCTTTAAAGTCTACGTAGCTAATAATACTTTAAACATTTTCGAAAATTAAAGCGAAGATTTAAAATAAGTTTAATATCTCTTAATTAAAAACGATATTTAAATTTAAAATTAAGACTATTAATTTTAATAATATAAAATCTAAAGAAGTATACTTTTTAAAATATAAGTATATTTATTAAAGACTTCGGTAGCTAGCTAATAGCTACTAGATATCTTCTTATAATTAATAATCTATTAATAACTTATAGAACTTTATAAAGATGATTTTAATAATTTTAATCTAATTAAGTATACTCGCGTATATCTCTTTAATATATTTAATACTCTTTATTAAAGAAAGAAGTTCTTATACTCTCTTAATTACTTTATAAAGCGTATTATCTTATACGCGATTTAATATAAACGTTATTAAAAATTAAATACTAATTAAAATCTTAAAATTTTATATAGATTAGATATTAAAAAGATAAATAAAGAGTATAAAGATTTAGATATATTAAAGAGAGAGTTAAAGATAAATAATAAAGATAAAGATAAAGATAAAGATAAAGAGAATTAAGAAGGGAATAACGATATTATATAGAAAGACGAAGATATTAAATAAGATAAATCTTTATTATAAGACTATATAACTACTTTTATATTATATAGCTTATATAATAATATATATACTAAAGACTTTAATAGACGATATATTAATAGAGTATTACTTTCGATCTAACTTTATTTAATATTATTTTTATATATTATAATTATTATTACTATTAATTCTATAGTAGACTTCGAATAATATTATTTTTAAGTTATTTTAAAGTACTTTAAAATATTTTATATAGTAAGAAATATCTCCGTAGACCGTCTTTACTTCTTAGATCGTCTTTAATTTTTAGATTATCTTTAATTCCTAGACCATCTTTAAACCGTCTTTAGACCGTATTAAAACGCTATTAAAACGGTATTTAAATTATACTTAGATTATACCTAGACTATAGACGATATTAACCCGTTTATATATCGCCTAGAGATAGTTTAGAGATAATCTAAATACCGTTTTTAGCGTATAAAGACTATCTGCGAAAGGATTCAAGATCGGTTAATATATAAAACTGTCAAAATATGAGGTAGAACACTTAGTTATATTGACTAGAGAGTTCTATGGAAGGAAAGAGCGACTAGATACGGACACACTAAGGCGTGTCACGTGATTATATTACGTGATCGCTAAGACGCCAAGAGTCACGTGATCCGAATTCCAACACTCCCCTTCGCACGTATCCTTTCATACGCGAAATCCGATAGACACGAAGTTTAACGCTAACGGTGTCAAAACCGGGTAGATAAGGTGGAAAAAGACTTGGTCGATTTTTCGCCAGAGTTTTAGCGCCGGGTAGCTGAAGTGAAATTCGCGCCGAGTAGTTAAAGTAAGTTTTAGCGTCGGATAGCTAAAGTAAAGTTCGAGCTAAGTAGTTAAAGTGAGTTTAACGTCGAGTAATTAAAGTAAAGTTTAAGCCGAGTAGTTAAAGTAAGATTAGCGTCGAGTAGTTAAAGTAAAGTTTAAGCTAGATAGCTAAAGTAAGTTTAATACCGAATAGCTAAAGTGAAAAAGTCGAAATCTGAAAACGACTATATCAAACCCCCAAATTCCACTTTATATCAAAAAACGGTTTTTCGGAAATTTTATTTCCAGGCCATCTAGTGTATATCAAAAATCGATCGAATGAGTAATGCTATGAACGATGTTTCAGCTTAATTAATATACGAAACTTTTTAAACTTATTCTTAAGCAGTATCTTAATAAGTTTATCAGCCATCTATTATTTAATAAGGATATACTTAAGAGTAATAATATTAGTAATAACTTATTCCCATATATAGTAGTACTAAATATCGATATACTTAATATATATATAAAATTAAGAATTTTTAGTAAGAGCTATAGTACTCTAATTATCGTAGTAAATAATAATAGTCTATATATATTTAGCGCTAGAATTAAATTAATTAAGAAGTTTATATAATTAAATTATCTTCTTAATAGTCTATATCTAATTAATATATTTAGTCTTATAAGAGAATAACGTTATAATAAACTATTATTTTAATAACTAATTAATAATAGTATTATTTATATTAAAGATATAATTAGAGATAGAATATTAAATATTCTAATTATCTATTTAATTCGCATTTATATAATTAATAAATAATTTTAGATCTTCTCTAAATATTAATTACTAGTTTTTAATATTATTTAAATATTAAAAGATATACTTAATAGTCTTTTAATAGAATTTATCGAGATTTAAAATATATCTAGAGATTATTAAAATAATAAATATAAGATTAAGTTAAGTATCTAATATTATATATATAAATAATCTTATAACTAATTAATAGATATAGCGAGACTAATTAATAGAAGTAAAATTATCTTTAATAATATAAAATTTATTATTATTAATAGAAGTAAGCGATAGCGTAGAGTTTAATATATTATATTTCTTTAGAAATTTCTTAATATAATCTTTTTAGTTAAGGCGTAAGATTTAATTAATATAATCTCTAATAATTATTATATTAAGATAATAGATATAAGATCTTAAATTAATTATCTTAAACTTCTTATTAAGCTTATTCTTAATATTCTATATTTCGATTTTATTAAAACTCGCGAGTAGAATATTATTTATATAAATAGTAATAATAGTAATATTATTAGTAAATATAGAGAGATTAATAATAATAAATTTAAAATCTAATTTCTTTAAATAGATTATAAGAATATTATATTAAATTCTAGAAGATTACTTTAGACTATAAAGTATCTTAATAAGTTTATATATCTTATTTTTTTAGTTTTTAATCTTAAAGCTAGTAAACTAAATAATATAAATTATCTTCTTAATATTATTATATAGAAAAGCGATTTTAATATTTATTTATTTAAGCTCTTAGTTTAAGATAGCTATTAGTATAAAGATTACTTTATAATTTATAAACTTAATAATAAAGATAAAGATTTTATTAAAATTAATCTCTTTTTATTATTTAAAATCGCGAATAATTTAGCGAGCTTTATATTATATAATCTCTTCTATAAAATTATATTTAAGCTTATAGACTTATTAATCTCTTAAAATATATATATTTAATAGAAGATTTATTAGAATTTAAATTTTATTAATAATAAGTAAATCGACTTCTTTCTCTATAATAATTTCCTAATATATCTTATAATAAGAGTTTAATATAATTTTCTTATAGATTTAAGATTTATAAGATTTAAAAGAGAAGACTTTTATTAATAGCGCTAGGGGATTTAAAGAGAGTTTTTTATATACTCTTAAGATATCGGATAAGCGATTTATCGCTAAAATCGAGTTATAATTATTTATAGAGCGAGTAATAAATTTAGAAGACGTCGTTATAGGGGTTATAGAGAGAGTTTTATTACTAAGTATATTAGATAATTATTCTTTTAAAGGTTTTAAGTTAGCTAAGACTACTAATTAAATTCTTTTAAAAATTTAAATAAAATTAAATAAGTTATTAACTTTATCTTTAATAAAAGTTACTTATCTTTTTTAGCGATTTTTCTTTAAAATTATAGATAAAGAGAAAAGATAACTCTCGAGATAATTAATAATTTTAATAAATCGACGATCGTTACGGTAAGCTATTATTTTAATATTATTATATATATTCTTCTCTAAAATAAAGAATATAAACTTAAAAGAAATATTATTAAATTATTTAATATTCGAAATAATAATAATCTCGCCGTTATTTAAGAGTATATAATAGAAATAATCTTAATAATTTATAAGTTATTTCTTAATTATATAATCTTAATACTTCTTTTAATTAATAACTTTAAATATAATTTAATAGAAATCTATTTATCTAATAATACGTAGATAAAAAATATTAGAAGAAAAATTAATATAAATCTCGAAAGAAGTAATATCTCGCTTAATTACGAATTAATAATTACGTAAATAATTTTTAATATAAATAAACTCGATTTAATACTTCTACGATAAATCGCTTTTCTTAAGTATTACGCTAGCTTTATATTAAATAATAATATTTAATTATTTAAACTTATTATTTATTTAAGAGTTTCTTAATATAATATCTTTTTAGATAATTCTTCTAAATAAACGAAAGACTTTTATTTTATAATTCTAATATTTTATATTATAATTAAAGCGAAGGCGAGTATAACGATAATTATTATATTTTATATTATCGAGAAAGAGCTTAAATATAATAAAAATAAACTCGCTAGATTTATTTAATAGAAGATAAATATCGAAGCGTAGAGTAAAATTATTTAGAAAGATAATTATAAATATATAGTTATTATAAAAAGCGTTAAATAATCTCTAGAGATCGATATAAATTAAATTATTCTTTTATCTCTTAAGAATAATATAGTATTTATAAAACTTTATCTTAAAGCTAGCTATAAAATATAGCTTATAAATATTATTAAAAAAAGATTTAAAAAGATTTATTTCGATATATATTTTAATTATCTTCTTAATATTCTAAGTATCTAAATAATTTATATAAATATACTATATACGTAAAGTCTTTTTATAAATTTAAGACTCTTACTAATTAGAGAGCTTTATAGACTCGATAAAAAACTTATTATAAGCGAGAATTTCTTTATTAATAATAATTAAAGTTAGAGAAATATCTTTTTAAATATTAAGCGTATAAAGATAACTTTAAATACGTTTAAAGAAAAACTACTATTTTCTTATAAAAAGATCGTCGAAAATAAAAGAAAGCGAGTATTATTACTTCTTTAATTATCTTTTAAAAATAAAAATAAAATCGTATTTAGATATATATTAGATATTATTAAAAGTCTAAATACGCTTAATATCTTTTATTTTATATTTAAGATTAATATTATTAAAATCGAAAATTATATAGCTATCGCTAACGAGTTTATTAATAAAATAAGATTCTTAAAATCTAAAAAAAGTCTTAAAAATTAAGAAATTATAAATAATATATTAAATATACGCGTAATTATAAAGCTAGAGAGAGAATATTATTATTATAATAAAAAGTATAATAATAGAAGCTCTATTTAAAAATTTAATTTTAAAAGATTTATAAATTTTATTATTTAAGATTTAAGAATTAGTAATAAATATAATAGCGATATAAGTAATAAAATAGCGTATTATTATAGATTAAGTAATTATAATAACTATCTTAATATTAAAAAATTAATTCTTTTTTTTTAAACTTTTTAAATTTAGATTCGATATTAATATTATTATCTTTTTAATTATCTCTTTTATCTTAATTATTATAATTATTATAATCTCTATTTTTAAAAACTTAAAATTCTTTATAAACGCGTTTACGCTTTAATTATTCGAGATATTTTTTAATAGAATAAAAATTCTTATTATAAATAATATAATACTTATAAATCTATATTTAGATATAAGAGTTATTAAAATTAATATTATCTTAAATACGATATTTAATTAATATAGATATTATAGAAATAAGAGTATAAATACTTATTTTAATATAGATAGCTATCGTATAAATATTAAAGAATTTAGCGAAGATAATAGAATTAGAGATATCTTATAGGGGCCGATAGTACGAAAGACGATATATCTATAGATAGTGTATATAGCGTAGATGACTGGTTTTTGATATTGATCGTTCTTACTATTCAGTTATAATAGGTAAATCCTCGACTAGTTAATATACTATTTTATATGATATATATTTCTACTATGAGAGTAATATGAAAATGTAGATATAAGAGTAGTATATAGTAAAGATGATTCTTCTTCTATTAAGAAGTAACTACTTATAATACTAAGCTAAGATTCTTACTAAGATATCTCGTTAATAGATATAAAGGTATAATAGAACTATATACTTATATAGTCGCGATAGCTTACTATAATAATATGCCGTCGATAAAAAAGCTTATAATAACCTCGATATATAAAAAAAAGTATAAAGTATTATGTAAGTAAATATATTAATAATACTCTTATATAGTTAATTTCTTTCTTCTAGATATTACGACCGTAATAGCTTACTTCGTAATAGGCTTCGAAGATTTAATTATAAAAGGCTTTTATAACGTCGTTAAAGGTAATAACTCTAATAGCGAAGATAGTAATAGTATAGTAGTATAATCGATTACGGAAGGCTTCTATAAATACGCTATTAATAGCGGAGGTAGTTGATAAGGAGATAGTAGTGAGATTAGGCGATATAGCGATCTCGTAGTCTTTTATTAATTTCGAAGTATCGCCTAGCTGCTTAATATTATATTATTAATTATACTTAAGATTATATTCTTTTTAATATACTAGATATTCGATTAAATAACCCTTATTACGATGTCTAATATACTTATTAAATAAGAACTATAGCTTATATAACTTATAATTATTAATATTATCTTTTATGTAGATAGAATTAGACTTCTTTGATAATAGTCTATAGAAGAGGTCGATACTAGCGAGCTATAATTCTAATTATACTATTAAGAATATGAGATAAACTCTTTAATAACTAGATATATTAAGGTGATAAGTTTACTTATCTACTTTAATAATAATCTTAAAAGAGTCGATATAGCGTTAATTAATCTTATTTATTTTAATAATATTAATAGATTATAAGATAGAATAGTCTTTATATAGACGTAAGAGTATCTTATCTCTCTTTTTAAAGTATATAGACTAATACTTATAATTATAGTGGAATTTCTAAGATATTTAAGCGAAGCTTATTATATCGATAGCTTTAACTCTAATAGTAATATATATCTACTATGATAGTTCGAATAATATAATAAAATTAAAGGTCTTATTAAGAGGGAATCTATAGAAGAGTTTATTTAGTAACTTGATTATAATAGTTAACTATACATTATTAAGAAGTACTTATATACGTAAAAGGATAATAGACTATATTAAAGGCTTTTTTAGGGTATATAAGTAAAAGTATAAAGCGATTTCAGCCGTCTAGTTAGTGCGTTTATTGCTATTATTTATCTAAAGATAATAAGTTATTAGTATATATAAAGAATAAGATAGGGCGACTAAAAGAATTGTATAGCCAATTATTAATTCGAGTCGCACGCTCTTTAGTTAGACCGGCTAAGAGCCGATAGCCCTCCCGCACTCCTTATCAAAAATTTATATATAGAAGTTTTACACTCTAAAATAACAGCTCCCAAAAACATTCTTTATAATTCGTAAATTATAGAGCTGTTTACGCTTTCTAACGCTATAAAAATTATGAAGTTTAGCCTACTATTAGTGAATTAAATGAATATTCAAATAATAGTTATGGTAGTCACATCAGACGCGTTTAGAATCGAATAATAATCCTTCCACCTATTTATTATTCTTTTATTATTCTATCAATTCTATTAATTCTATTAATTCACTAATTACAATATAAATATAATCGTCTTCGGTACCTCCGTCAATTAGAGCCTCTTACTAAACCCCCCAAGTCATTCCTCGATAAATTCACTATTACTAACAATCGAGGTCGTAAGTAAGTCTAATAGCTACCTACTATTACTTATAAACGCGTTAGAAAGCTCTTAAAAGAGCCTAAACGAATACATTTTCCCCTATATACTCCTCTCAAGCCAGCGATAGGTAGGTTAAACTAATATTCAAATATTATAGTCACATTAAACGCGTCCGAACGTCATATGCTCTCTACGATTTCATATCAAATCATCACTTAGCAAGCGGAGAACACCACTGCAACTTATTATTCCACATCAAATCATTACTTAGTAAGCGGAGAACACCACTATAACTTGGCCTGTTATCCCCACTGCATTGAGGAGTAAGAGAAGAAACTACAATAGGTAAATGCGGAGAATACTACGGAGAAATTAAGCGGCAATAAGGCCACTATCGTCAAGAACACGGCTCAGCTCTCCAAGATCCCACGTTATATACTCTCTACGATTCTATATCAAATTATTACTTAGTAAGCGGAGAACACCACTATAACTTGACTTATTATCCCCACTATATTAAGAAGTAAGAGAAGAAACTATAATAGGCAAATGCGGAGAACACTACGGAGAAATTAAGCGGCAATAAGGCTATTATTATTAAGAATACGACTTAGCTCTCAAGATTCCACGTTATATACTCTCACGATTTTATATTAAATTATACTTAGTAAGCGGAAAACACTAACTGGTTATTTTATATTAAATCATTACTTAGTAAGCGGAGAATATTACTACAATTTGATCTATTATCCCTACTATATTAAGGAGTAAGAGAAGAAACTATAATAGGTAAATGCGGAGAATACTGCGGAGAAACTAAGCGGTAATAAGACTATCATCGTCAAGAACACGGCTCAGCTCTCAAGATCCACGTTATATACTCCACGATTCTATATCAAATTATTACTTAGTAAGCGGAGAACACTACTATAACTTAATCTGTTATTTCCACTATATTAAGAAGTAAGAGAAGGAACTACAATAGGTAAATGCGGAGAATACTGGAGAAATCAAGCGGCAATAAGGTTATCATCGTTAAGAACACGGCTTAGCTCTTCAAGATCTACGTTATATGCCACGATTCTATATCAAATCATTACTTAGTAAGCGGAGAATATTACTATAACTTAGCCTGTTATTCCCACTACATTAATATAATATATTACTACAATAACGTCATAAGAGGAGGATCTACTATACAGTATAATTAGCCTACAGGAGGAATATCGAAGATACATATTTGAACGAATTGAAATCGTCCGATGTCTTGCTCTGAAGCTATTTCATTATTCGAAAGATTTTACTGCGATAGGAGATAATGTGAGATTCATACCACTAATTGACATAGTCTCCATTTCTTTCCGATATTTCGATACTTCTTGCCATAAGGATATGGCCTTTCTCTATTTTTATAGGCAATTATTACGGATTAATCCTTTAACTTAATATACCTTCTAATTAGGCCTTAGCGCGCCTCTCTCCGCACATAAGGTATGTCCTGTATATCCATAGATTAAATCAATTAGTGGGGACGTAGGTCAAAAACGCACAGCAAGCGATCAGAGTTCGATTTGACTTAGGGCTAGGGCTAAAATTCATTTGACTTAGAAAAATCCAACTCCATGACTTAAAAATAAAACCAACTCCATGAATTTAATTCATGGGCCTTTACTTGTAAAATATAATAGTTTAACTTCTAATCTATCGAATATAGCTTTTTATAGCTCTAATAGAAATTTGAAATCTCTATTAAATAATAAGATCTTTAATATTCCCTAGTTATCTATATCGAGGCGATCTAGTAAAATAATAGCTTACTCTTTAACTTTTTAAATAGATTTACTAGAGATATAAGTAATTCGCTTTATAAATTTATTTATAACGATTATTATATAATTAAATTTCTCGTTAGATAATAATATAATAAGGATAAAATTAAGTATTAAGATATAGAAAGATAAGATAAAACTCTCTATAAATTATAGATAATTATAAGACTTATAGCGGCGAGTTTATAATATTAGATATTTAGAATAATACTTAATATAGCTATAAAGATACTTAAATAATTTTTATATATATTATAATTTAAAGATTATATTAAAAGATCTTTCGAAATCTAAGTGATTATCGCTATAGGCGATTTCGAGAATATCTTTAATTAGCGATTAGGGTATATATAATCGTTTAAGATTAATAAATTTATTCTTATAAAAAATAAGATTAGAGTTTATAATACTACGAATAAAAGAAAGCTCGATATCTTTACTTTTAGCTACTAGCTTTTTATTAATATTAATAATACTAATAATTCTTATCTAGTATAAATCTATATCGTATTTAATAAGAAGCCTATTATAAAAGACTTTATTTATCTCTACTACGATAATAGAATAATTATAAATATTATTATAATTTATTATTTACGTAATATAGATATATAAGATATTAAACTCTAAGTAGTTTTTAAATAGCGTTAATTTATCGATACTTACGAGGCGTAAAAAAGCGTCTAATATAATATATTTCTTATTAAGCTTATATCTCATATCGAGATAAAATTAATAAAGAAATTAAGAAGTATATATTAATTATATATTTAGTTTTATTATAGATATTATAAAAGTAATAGAAGATTACTTTATAATATCGAGGATAATTAAATAATTAGTTTAAATAATAATAAATTACTTAGATAATTCTATAAGATATCGAATCTTCTTAATAATCTATATAAATCCTACTATCTTAAGTTTTATAAATTAATAGTTCTTCTCGGCGAAAGTTAATATTCTTAATAAGTATATAATTAATTTTATAATAGTTCTAGATAGCTACTTAATATTAGCTATAGTTATATATTTCTTTTTAATATAAAATATCTATATATTAAAACTTTATTCTCTAGAGATATTAAGATCTATTTATAGATCTCTATTTAAATTAAAGTATATAAGTAATAAGAGCTTACTTAAAGCTTTCTATAGACTTTTAAAGCTTTATTTCTTCTATAAAGTAGTCTTTAATAGACGAAGCTTAAAAAAATAGATATAATATAAATTATTTTTAATTAATATCTCTTTAAATAAATAAATCTTTAATATTTATAGAGGATTAGTAAATTACGCGTAGTAATAAATTAAACTTCTTAAATAGTCTATTAATTTAAGATAGTATTTAAGATTCTTAAATATATTAGAATAGACGATCTTATTAATAGCTTTTAATTTATTCTTAGCTATTATTATATTAAAAGAATTAACTTAACGCCTTAATAGATTAATATTAAAATATTTTAAAAAGATTTTTATAGACGTAATAGTAATATTATATTTAATTAAGATTTAAAATAGCTTTTAAAGATATACGATATACTTTTTTAAGATTTTAAAGCTTAATATAATATTATCGATATATACTTAAATAAAGTCTTTAATAAGTTATAGAATTTTATTAATCTATTATTATATATAAGTTATAAAATTTATATATTCTATAATTAATATATTAAAAATCTCTTAATCTTAATAAGAAATTATAATAAGTATATAATAATAATTATAGTAAATAAGTTATTAATAGAAGAAAGATATTATATCGAGTATAGATAAATAAATATATTTTAATAGTCTTACTATAATATCTAATTATAATAATATAAGATATATATCTAAAATAATAAGATTATTAAGATCTCTAATATCTACTATAGCTCTCTTCTTTTACTTATTATTTAATAGCGTTTTTTAAATTATAAATATAGAATAACTAAATAAAATAAGCTTAATAATATATTTAAGTTTATTTTATTATTATAAATCATTAAATATATTATTAATTACTTCTCTATTATTAATATTTAGAAAATAAATCTTTATATAATTTAACTTTAATAATTTATTTTATTAATTATTATATAGCGTAATCTTTATCTAATTATTTTTAAATATCTTAATAAAGCCTTTATCTCTTTATAAGATAGAAAATTTATTAACTAGATTTATTAGAATCTAAGTATTATACTTATTATTATAGATTATAATATTATTTAATAATTTAATCTCTCTAATAAAATCTAATTAAGATATAATAATATTATAGATAAGTTATAAGAGATTATTAATTATATTTATTAATACTATTATAATAAGAATAACTACTTTCTTAATTTAATTACTTATAATAAACTTATCTATAAAAGACTTCGATAAAGGCTTTATAAAGAAGATATTTTTATAATTGACTTTATATAGTATATCTAGATGAAGTTTCTTAGAAATTTAAATAATCTAATTAGTTTTATTTTTAATTAGAACTTTAATAATATATAAGTTTATAAAATAAGTGTATAGAGTTAAGTTTCGCTATACTATTAGTTCGAAAATATAGTTTCTCTTAAATAGTTCTTTAAAAGAGCTAATAGACATTATAATATCGATATAAAGCGTTATAATTAGAGCTTTATAAGTATAAATAATATATCTCTAATATAAATTATGTTATTAATTAATAATATCGATAATAGCGATATAGCTATTAATATATACTTTAACTTAAATAATATTAAGTATAATCTTCTTAAGATCTATAATATTATTCTCTAATAATATATAAGCTCGTAAACTATTAATAAGATATATTTCTTTTTAAATATAATAGAGAATTTTACTATTATCTATCTTATTAATAAGAATATATATTAGAATTAGTATATACTTATTAATATTATATATAGCTAAATCTAAGCCCTTAATATAAAGAGATAAGACTATTTTTCGAATTTCTATAAGAGATAGTAATACTAATAGCTACGGTTTATTCGCTAGAGTAACTTTATAATCGATATTAATATAAATCTTTTTATCGATTATATTAGACTATAGGCGTATAAAGATATAAATATAATTCTACTCTCGAAAGATAAGTCTTATATTTAGATTAAACTTCTTAATAAAATTAGAGTTAATAATTTTAATAGAATCGAAATCTTAATAATAGAAGACTTCTAATTAATAAATAAAAGGCTTCTACTTAGCTATAGAAGGCTCTTATAAATAGCTTTTCTACTTAATTATAAAAGACTCTTATAAATAACCCTTTTATAAGTATTTATAGAGTTTTATTTTAGATATAAATAATATATCGTAGTTTTAATAAATTATGTAAATATCGACGAAGTTAATATAGATTTCTTTATATAGCTATTTTCTATAATTATTAGCGAAGCTTTTCTTAGATAATTTATCTTAATAAGCTTTTTATACTTTATTATACTCTTAAAAGATATTAAATTAATTCTTATTAGTATAATTAGCTTAATTATAAGCTATTTAATCGTTATAATTAGCTTAATAAATAGCGATCTAGCTATAATAAGTACTTTATAGCTATTATAACTACTTATCTCTATTACTTTAATAGTTATAATCATTTTATCTTAAAAATCTTTTATCTTAAAAAGAGTTTAATTACTTAAATTAATTCGAGAATATCGAATCTAACGTATTTAGAGGATTAGCGATTTAAAGGCGTAATAGTATAATAAGCGAATAATTATCTTACGAAGCGTATTACTAATTTAATTAATAATCGTATTATTAATTATTATAAGCGTATTATTTTTTATTATAAGATTTATTTTAATAGTTAGAAGACTACCGCGAATAGAACTAAGACTAAAAAAAGTTAAATAATTAATTTTTATAATTCTATTAATCTTAACGATTAATATTTAATTAATCTTATCGAAGGTTTTATTAAAAGATTTGATTATTATATTATTACTATAGTAATTAACTTTATTAAAGCCTTTAATAAAATAATCTAGATATCTTAAATTATATATCTTTCTTTAATTTAAGTACTTAAATAAATAAAGAAATCGATATCGTAATAGATGATAAATTTATAAAAGTATATAAGTCTACTATAATACCTTAATAGATAAATATTAATTAATTTTCGATATTATCTATATTAATAGACTTAATATAATAAATAACTACTTATATATAACCCGAAGGCTCTCTTCTATTATATATATCTACTAGAATATACTTCTTAGTAATAAAATAAGCGAGTATTACTTTAATCGATTTCTTAAATTATCTTAATAGCACTTTATATTATTTCTTAATATTATTACTTACTCGTAGATTAAGCTTCTTAAGATTTAATAATTCGATAATATATTATAATAACGCTATATCTCTTAGTACTATATTAAGATTAATTTTAATTATAAAAAAGTCTTTTATAATAGCTATATTCTATAGTTATTTTATAAAAAGAATAACGTTATAAAAGTAGATATCTTTACTAATTATAATAATCTCGTCTTCTTTATAAAATTTATTAAGATAAAAATCGAAGTAATTAAGATTCGATAGATTTTATTAATTAAAGATATTTAATAAGATAAATAACTTTTTAAATAAACCTTATAATTCTAGCTATTTTATAAAGTTTATAAGACTAGATAGTATTTATAAATTCTATAATATTTAGATAATAGCTCTTCAAATAATATTATTAATATCTTATTAAAGCTATTAATAATTAAGAGAAGAGTTAAGAGTTATAATATTATCGTAAATTATAATCTCTATAGAGATCTTAAATATAGAAGAAAAATATTTACTAGATAAGCTTATTAGTATAAGACTTTTTATTTAAATAATTTCTATAGATTTTTATATAGCTAATAAGAGAGAGCTTAATAAAGATGAATTTAATAAAATAATATCGATTAAAGAAGATTTTAATAGCTTCATTGATTATATAATAAGATTTTTAAAATCTCTAACTATCTTATAAAAGAAAGATTTATTAATAATCTAGTCTAATAACTATAATATTAACAACTTAAATTCTAGAAAATTAAATCTAGTTTTTACTTTATTATTTTATAACGTAGATAAAGGCCTTAATAGCTCTAGGGGCTTAAGAGTATAAGTAATAAAATATCGGATTATAAATATTATTAAAGACTTCAGTAGATTAAGATATAAGTGTGCTATTTTAATAAAGTCGTCGATTCGAAAGGCTAGTATAATTACTCTTTAATTGATATAGATATAAATAGCGTCGACGTTAAGGAGATATTCTATTAGATTAAAATTGCTTATTAGATTAATAAGATAGTAGAGGCTTTTAATTTAATAAATAAAAGAGCGTTAGCGAAAGGCTTTTACAAAGAATTAAGTAAATAAAGTGCTATTAAATAAATGAATAATAATAGAGAAGCTCCTAGATTATTCGATAGTTAATTGACATCGAATAATAATATTACTACTATATTATAAGAGTAATATAAAAATATAGATATAAGAGTAGTATATAGTAAAGATGGTTTTTCTTCTATTGAGAAGTAACTACTTATAATGCTAAGCTAAGGTTTTTGCTAAGATACCTCGTTGGCAGGTACGAAGGTATGGTAGAATCATGTACCTATGCAGTCGCGATAGCTTACTGTGACACCTACGGTCAGAGAGTCGAATATACTATTCTAAGAAACCTTCTATTAAAATAAATAATTCGTCTCGAATAACTCTTCATTCTATCTAACTTTATAATTTGTATAACCCTATATCCGAATAATAGTTATTGATTTTCGAATACCATTCAAAGATCTATTAAAGATCTATTGAAGATCTATTTAAAATCTATTAAAGATCTTTAAATTCTATCTCCGCAGGTATCGAATTATTTAAACTAAATACCACTTTTATTTTATATAATAAATCGAATCTAGTCGATGCTAATTTATATATATATATCACATATTAATAATTGCTATTATTTATAAAATACATTATATAGATAAAAGCAGTTACCCTCTCCGTATCCCTCTAATCTTATTTATTCTATTCCCCTATATATAATATTTATCTAATCTTCAACTATCGTAAGTTAATTAGTAATCTTTTATTAATAGAATACTTATAAAGCGATATACTAGAGTTAAGAAGCGATATATATCTAATAATATTTATATACTTCTTATATCTACTAGATTAAATAGTTAATAATATTAAAGTATATATAATAAAAGCGTAGATAAATTATATATCTTAACTATATTATATTATCTATATTAAATAAAATTTTATCTATAATCCAATCGCGTTATAATTAGTACACCTCTTCTATTTGTAATATCAACTTATTATATATTAAAAGGCTCTTTAAGCTTTAAATATAGACGCGCTAAAAATAAAAGAATAAAAAGAAATATATAATAAAAATATAGTACTATTAAATAAGCGATATATTAAAGAGAGAGTTAATCTAGAAAATAATTCGTTAACTTAATTCTCGCTAATAATATAAAAGAATATATCTACTTTTAAGTAAATAGAAAAGAGAAGAAAAGCTAATCTATTCATAATATAAGATTAATTATTTAAATTATTATATTATATAGACATTTTTAATATATCTATAAATTAGACTTATAAGTTATCTAATATTATATAAGTATTTCTAATATATCTATAAACTAGACTTATAAGTTATCTAATTTATAAAATTATAAAAATTATCTATATCCTCTATATCCTTATTATAATTAATTTATTACTATTATATAATTTAGAATAAAGAATATTTATATATAAGTCTATTAACGTATTAATATTTATCGCTATAGATATAAATTATAATAGCTAATTATTTCTAGTTATCGCTAATCGAGAAGAAATATTAATTTAGATATAATAATAAATAATATAAAAGCTAAAAATATAAGAACGCTATATAGCTATTAGTAAAATATAAAAATATTATTATATAAAAGAGCGTTATTAGCGAATACGAAGAGAGTATAAGAGAGCGGGAATAAAAGAGATACCTTGGGAATAACTTAGAAATAACTTATTATACGTTAAAAATATCTTATAGCTACTTATTATATTTATTTATATAACTAGATTATAAATTAATTATATCTAATTACTATTATTATAATATAGAGAAACCTAAAAAAGAGATAGCTTATCCCCCTAATATCTTCTATTTTAATTTATATTAAAACCGTTATATAGCTATAATATTCTATAATCTACTATCTTCTAATTAGATAATTTACTTATTTTTAATTCTATCTAATAATATACTATACTCCTTATAGATTTCTAGATAATATTCTTATATCTAAAGATAATTAAATTAAGAATATCTTTATTAAAGTATTAATATTCTATTTTAGAGAAGCTCTCTTTAAAATAGACTATATAGATTAATAATTTCTACGCTCTAACTACCTTAAATAAGCTCTTCGCTATTATTCTTTAAATAATTATTAGAGATAAAATTAGTAGTAAGATAAAGACTAATAAATAAACTTTATAGATAAAATAGAGAGTTGATAATTTAATACTATAACTCTATAGAGATAATTACTATATTCTAAAGATATTTATATATATATATATCTAGAGAGATAATAAGTCTAATTTATTAATTATATAAAGACGTTAATACTATAGTAGCTAGCTTTTTAAAAAAAAGAAATTAAAAAATTATATTATACTCTTCGTATATCTAATAAAAAACTATTTAAAGTTAGCTCTATCTCTATAAGTCTAATATTTTAAATCTACTTCTTCGCTAGATTAGCTAGTTTATAGTAGATAAAGTATAAATATAAGATAAAAATATAGAAATTTAATAAAGGGCTTATTT
Source organism: Letharia columbiana (assembly GCF_014066305.1). Classification (NCBI taxonomy): domain Eukaryota; kingdom Fungi; phylum Ascomycota; class Lecanoromycetes; order Lecanorales; family Parmeliaceae; genus Letharia; species Letharia columbiana. Next base: position 1,786,390 of record NW_023501037.1, on the reverse strand, counting down.
ATCTATATTATTTAACTTATAATATATCTAATAATAGCATTTAATAATTCTTATCTCCTTATTACCTCTATCTTCGAGATATTTTATTTAAAATAAAATATCGCCTATATTAATAGCTAATTAAAATATCGAAGAATAAAATATTTAACTTATATATTAGTCTAAAAGTAGATTTATTAGCTTATATAAATTAAATATTATAATTATAATTTAATAAAAGAGTTTAATTATCTCTCTTTAAGCCCCCTTTAATTCTATTATTATACTCTTTATAATTTATATATAGAATATAATACTTTTTTATATTAATATCTAAAAGCCTAACGATCTATACTATCTTCGATAATTTCTAATAAAAAACTTTAAAAATAGAGTTAAGCTTTAATTCTCTAAAGTTCTATATTATAATTACTCTAATAAATAATCTAATATATTTCTTAAAAAGCTTATATAAGAAGATATTATTAATTTAAGCTAAGTCGAAGTTTTAAATAGTAATAAAATCTTCGATACTAAATATAATTCGATATTTAAATACCCTATTATAATCTATTAATAACTATTTATTCTATATAGCGATTTTTATAATTATTATTAAGTTTATATATATAAATAAATAATAAAAATATAAAAGCTATTAAAGAAAGGAGAATTAGATATCTTATTAATTTAAAAAGTTAAGCTTTTAATACTATTATAATTTAATATATCTAGATAAAATAATATTAAGCTCTTTATAATTTATCTTATAAATATATTATAATAATATTAAGAATAAATTATTAAGAGTAAGCTAATTAGATTATAAAGGCTATCTTAAATTCTTTATAATATATTTACGATCTAGATATCTTAACGCCAGCGGCCTTTTATAAACTATATCTTTAATAATTATTATCTAAAATTAATATAAGTTATTCTCTTTAATATCTAATTTAGAGTAAGATAATAAATTAATTAAAAGAGTAAGATACTTTAAATATATTTTTATTATCTTTATAATTAATTTAGACTTAATAGATATATATAAATTAATAAGAATAAAGCGTAGAGTTTAATATAAGCTCTCTTTACTAAGTAGAATCTTTTCTATATCTCGAAAATTAATTTAAATTATTACTTTTTTAAAGAATCTTTTTTATTAAATTAATATAAAGATGATAAATAAGGCGAATTCTATATATATATCTATATTTATTTTTATTATTAAGAGTAGTATAATTATTAGAAATAGTATACTTCGTAATTACGTTCTCGTAGTATAGAGTAATATATATATTTAGACGTATTATAATATTATAAAATACTACTACTTACTTTATAATATCGCCCTTAATCTTAAAAGTCTTTATTAAATATTTATATTCTAAATAATCTAAGTGCTATAACTCGCTATTTTTAAATATATTTTCTACTTCGAATTTATTATTTAAGAGATTAATTAATATTATTTATCTAAAGAAGATAAGATAATTATCGCGCTTAAAGTTCTTAAAATAGATAAAAATAGTATATTAATAGAGTCTTTAAAACGCCTTTTTTAATTATAATAATAGCGATATTATATTCTATCGATTTATTTAACTTATATTCTATATTAGAATTATAATATTACTTTTAATTATAATAATATAATATATAATAATTAAATTAACGCTATTAAGATTTAACGCCGAAGATATTATTACTTCTACGACTTTTAGATATATAAAATTAATCTATTTAAGTTATAACTAGATTTATAAAAATAAAAATATAATAATTAAGAGTTTATTATATTTTTATATTTAATAACTAGCGAGATAATACTTAAATAATTATAATTAGCTCTAGCTAGATAAGAAGAGAAAATATTAAAACTCGACGTAATAGATATTAGTATTAGCGTTAGTGAGTATAATAATAAATAATATATATTACGCTTATTTAATAATTCTAATATATTTCGAATATATTATATCTCTAAATTATATATAATATTTAGAAATAGTGTAATAATAATTAGCGAAGTCTACTTAGCTCTTATCTCTATACTTTAAAAAAATTTAATATTATTTATAAATATATCGCCTTTAATTCGCTTATATAAAATTTAATAATAATAGCTAATATTAAATATAATATTAAAAGTTAAATTCGCTTTTTACTTCTTTATAATTAGATATTTTAAGTATTCTCTATTAATAATTAAAGATATAAAATTAGAATTCTTCTATTACTATTTTATATCTTCTATAAAAACTATAATATAAATATATATAAACGTATTTATATTATTAAGATTAATTCTAATATTATAATTTAAAGCTATTAACTTAAACTCTAGAATTTTAATTATATCTTCGAAATTATTAATATATAAATTAAGTATTAAGAGTAATATATTAGCTCTTTATTTTCTCTTTTATTAATTTAAATTAACGATTATAATATAAACTTCTATTAGAAATTAATATATATTTTAATATAAATTAAATATATTAATAAAGATAAGAAGAGAAATTAAAAGATATAAAGATATAGTAAAGCTAGTTAGATATATACGCCTATATATATTTAACTTTAATACTTTATAAATAAATATAAAGAGCTATAATAGATAAGTACTTTTATTATTAAGCTCGAAGATTTAATATATTATAAATCTTAATTAATATATTAATATATTTCTACTTAATCTAATATCTAACCCCTTATAACGATAATTAAAATATATATTAATTTCTTTAATATAAACTTATTCTCGATTTAAATAAAGAGTTTTTTATTCTAAGAGAAATAGTTCTTTAATTATTAAATACGTCGATATCGAAAAATCTAATTTTTTTAATTTAAAAGCGCTCGTAATATAGAGCGGATTTACGAGAATTCTAACTTAATTAATTATTTCTCTAATAATTATTTTATCTCTATTAATCGTAGCGATATAAGCTATATAATATTTATAACTATTTTAATAGAAATAATTCTCTTTTTTATAATAATAGTAGATAATATTAGAGAAGAAGATCGAAGTTTAATTAAAATAGAATATATATTCTCTTAAGTAAGACTTAATAAAAGAAGTTTATATTAAAAAGTAATAGAGCTTAAAAAGTTAATTAACGAAATATACTATCCCCGTATAAATCTTAGCGTAAAATTTAATTAATAAAAGCACGGTCTTAAATAGCTTAATAGAATTAAAGAAATATATTATACTCTTTACGATTTAAACTTTCTTCTACTTACTTTATATCGAGAGCTACTTCTATATTATATTTATCTTCTAACGTTATAATTATATTAATAATAACTACGTATTAATATATTTCTTAAAAATTATAATAAAGCGGGGAAAATCTTTAAGTATTTATAAATTTTTAAAAAGATTAAATATCTCTAATAAACTCTAATAGTTTTATCGAGTAATATTAAATATCTTATATTATAAATTTAATATTATTAAAAACGTCTTTATCTCTTAGCTAGCTCGCTTATATAGTACTTCTTTTAATAGATCTATTATTAAAGAATAACGTAAAGATAATAATATACTTTTATTAGAAGATATAGTAAGCTTATTCTAAACTAGCTTATCGAAGTTATTTAAAAATTCTTATTAAAAAGATTTAGGAGATAAGAGAAAATTAGATAGCGTATTAATAGAGATCTCTAAAAATAAAGAGTTAAGATCGTTAATTAGAGCTTCGTAAATAAGATCTTTTACTTTTATATTCTCTATATATTTAAATAGATTATTAATAATAGAGATAGCGTTCTTAGAAGTTAGTAAAAGCGTATATATTAATAATAGAAAACTTATATTAAAGCTACTATTAGTAATAATCTTAAGTAATATAAATATCTTATCTTACGATATAATCTTTATAGACTTTATAGACTTTATAGACTTATTAAACTTTATAAACTTATTAAACTTATTAAATATATTATTATTATATTTCTATTCTTCGCCTTTATTTTTCTACTTAAGATTATTTAATTATTATCGCTTAATAGCGTTAAATCTAAATCTTAAAATAGAATAATATAATTAAAATTATAGATTCTTACTTAATATCGTAAGTCGGGTTTATACCCTTTAAAAACTTATACTTATATATATAATAATAATAAATTTTTAAAATAAAGAATTATAATTATAAAAGCGAAGCTTAAATAAGTAATATTATTAAAATTATTAAAAAAGCTATATAGAATATCGAGAAGGCTTAAGATAGCGAAGAAGATTAAGAAAGATAGGGCGAGATAGAAGATTTTAAAAATACTTTAAAGAATATTAAAAAAAGCCTATAGATAGCTAGACTATAAATTAGAATATTAGATATATACTATAAATAAATATTATTATAATACTATTAGCCTATATCTAATATTATTATAATATTAAAGAAAATAGAGAAAGCGTAGCTTTATACCTTAGTCTTTAGAATTTAAAAATACTTATATTTTATTTTATAATTATAAAAATTTATAATATCTAATTATTTCTATAACTATTCTATTTATTATTAATCTCTTATAATTATATTCTATATATCTAATATCTCTTCTAATAGTAAATTTAAAATAATAAATAATAAGAATAATTAGATTCTTATAATTCTATCTAAAAGATAGATTTTTAAAGTTTATATATAATAATTATACGTAGACTACTAGTATAAATACTTCTCTACTCTTTAAATATATTAAATCTTATTTTTTTTAGATATATATTAAATAATAAAAAATAGCGTTTTTAATAAAGAGATAATAAGATATTAGAGAGCTAATAAGATATAATTAATAATTTATATAAAAGCGTTAGATAGCGCTAGAATAAGAGAATAATCTAAATATTATATAATAATAATATTAATAATATAATTATAATAGATAGAAAGATATTAACGTTATTAGATATAAGAAAAAAGCTAATTATATATTTATATTTAAATCTATTAAGTTAAAAGTAAATAAGAAATATTCGAGTTTCTCCGTCTCTTTAACTTCTTAATTTATTATCTCTATTCTTTAAATAAAGCTTATATTATTTATTTATATATTTAAAATTTAATATATAAAATCTTTTATTATCTCTATCTTAATATATTTATAATTTTAAATATATTAATAAAAAATATAATAAGAAAGAATCTTACTTAATCTTAATTTTAATTAAATCTTATTTTCTTTAAATTAACCTCTAATAAGAGATATTAAAAAAATATATCTAAAATTAATATAAAGAAATAAAGAATCTAGACTTTAGATTAAAAAGATAAATATTTAATTTTATAAAGAAATTATTATATATCTTCGCTATCTCGCTAGTAGAAGATAGATTTTAAAAATAAGAATAATAATAATAGCTTTAAGCGTATACTTCGAAATTTTATTATAAATTACTTAATTTAATTATATTATTAATAAAGATTAATTCTAGATATCTAAAGTTATAGTATATTATTAAATAAAGAAGAGGATAATAAGCTTAATAAGTTTAAGATAGAGATCGCTTTATTAAAAGATAGCTCTACTATTTAATTTCTAATATCTATCTTTAAATCTAAAAAGATAAATACTTTTAAAGATTTTTTTAAAAAAGTATTAAATAGAGCTAGTAGTATCTTCGTTAATATATATATAATTTTTAATAAACTTAAAATTCGTTATTAATTTATATATCTAGTAAAATTTAGAATAACTTCTTATACTTTTATTATTAGAGCTATATAGAGAGATAAGATTATAAAATAAAGCTAAAAATAAGAGAAGAGTAATAATAGAATTAACTAGAATAAAAGTAATTAAAAGATTTATATTATTTAGAATATATAGATATAATTCTTAGCTCTATACTTACTATAATATCTATATTAATAACTTATAAATTAAGATTTAAGATTATATTAAGAATAATAAGAGTTATACTCTCGAAAGTATCTTTAAATATATATTACTTATTAAATTCTTTATCTTTAAATATTCTTCTAATATATTTAATTAGATCTTCGACTTTATAAATAAATATATTAATATTACGAAATCTAATATAAAGCTAATACTTTATTTCTACTTTAAAAATAAATTCTTTTATTCTATTCTCCGCTTTTTCGCTATATATCTATTTCTAATATATCTTAAAATATATAAATTAATTTTACTATAAGAGTTAAGCTCTATATAAATTAAGTAATAAATCTATAAATCTTATATAACTCTAAATATAGTTAAAACTCTCTTTTAATATAAATCTTTATTATAGCGAAGTCTAAGAAGTATTATATTAATATTAAAGACTTTATATATATTAAATCGAAGAAGCGTTATATTAAATATAAATCTATTAGTCTTATTAAATCGAATAGAGATACTAATTATCTATTTCTAGAGACTTCGCCTTCGAAATAAATATATTTACTTACGCTATAAACTTTATCTTAATCTAAAAAATATATAATCTCTATTTCCCCTATCTTCTATATAACTCTATCTACTTTCTTACTATAATTCTATAAAAATATTATATTTTATTATATTTTACTATTCTATTAGATTAGAAGAGTATTAGATTTTTAATAAAGATATAATATTATAATATTTATAATATATAGTATTTACTTTATAAGATAAGTATTTCTTAAAATATATATTTAAATATCTTTTAGGCGGGTTAAATTTTATAATATTTACTTAGTAAAGTAAGCTTATAATATATATAGAATTAAGATATTAATTCGAAGAAAGAGTTACTTTTAAAGAGTATCTTATAAATTAATTAATTCTCTTTTATTATCTAATATTATATTATAGAATTATATTTATTATAAACTAATTAATATAATAAGATATATAATTATTAAATCTTCTTAGAGTAAGACTATCGAATATATTTTAATTATTATAAAATTATAAAGAGATACTTATTTAATATTATATTAGTCGATATAATATATTTAAATAGCGAGAAGATTCTTTATAGTAGTAATATATTCTATCTCGCTATCGTAACTATAGAATTATATCTAATATCTATTAATTTTATCTATTAATCTTATCTATTATACTTACTCAAGTCTTATCTTTAAGCTTAAATATTCTAAGAGTACTATTTATATCTTTACCTACTCTGCCTTTATAAAATAAATACTATAACTTTAGATAGAAGACTCGCTCTTATAATCCTCTAATGCTAACTTTAATTAAAATATTAGTTTAATAGTATATTAATATACTATAATAGCTAGGCGAGAGGATAATATAATATTAATATCTCGCTATTATCTTATAACTTAGATTAAAAAAGATATATAAAGCTAGCTATAACCCCTATCTTTTCTTTTAGTTAATTACTCTAAGCTCGAAGATAAAATCTATTATTATAAGCTACTACTCGCTTAGCCTCGATTAACTTACTATATATTCTCTATTCTATATTATACGCTAATAGAGATATATATAAAAATAGTATAATAACATTTAATAATATATCTTCCAAAATTGTGCTTTAATAATATATTCCATTTAACGTCGCATTAATACACTATTTAGCTAAAGACGTTATTATATAAAATACGATACTAGTAGGCTCCGAAAGCGACTCGAGAAACCTAATAGATTTAGGATAGATTCCCGATAGGTGTGCTCGGCTAACCTTCCTTATATAGATCGTCCACTTTCCGTCTTATATATAGGTGGGCCCTCTAAGATAATATTAAGTTATTATATTCTAGCGTAAACTAGCGTAAATTTAAAAGATTTATTTTTATTATAAAGATTATAATTTTAATTATAGATCTCGCGATATTAAGTATATTAACTATCTAAATTCTTATAAAAGTAATAAATCTTTTAATTCTTATTAATAGTAAAGAGAAATTTTTTAAATAGACTATTAATTTTACGTAATAGACTTATAAATTAATTAATATAGATTTATAATTTATTTTTATAGACGATAAGAGTAAGAGACTCTAATCTCTAAATAATAAAATTAAAAATATCTAATTTACGGGGCTTATATTCTTTTAAGTTCTTTTAGACGATTATAGCGTTAATATAGCTTTTAATAAAATCGCGCGAGTTATTCTTATAGCGAGTTTTTATTATAATATAAAGTTTATAATACGCTCTAGTCTATATTACAATATCTATATTAATAATAGCTTTAAAAATATTTCTTATAAATCGCTAATTAATTATAGTTCTTATAATAATTATTAAATAAGAAATTAATTAAATAATATCGATTTTAATATAATACTAGAGATCTAATAATATAAAGAAATTTTATATATTTCGCTTTTATTTATAATAATTAAAAGCGCTTTTAAATATAGAAATTTAATAAAGTTAATTTAAATTAATTAAAAGTTTAATATTAATATATTTAAATATAATACTATTTATAAAGAATTAATCTAATTTTTAGAGCTTAATAGAGGAAAGCTTTAGTAAGAATTTAAGAATAAGATTTACGATATAATAGAGCTTAATAAAATAAATAAAATAGATGATATTAATAAAACTAGCTTTACTCTAAACTCGAAAAGTGTTAGCAACTTAGCTAAAAAAGCTAGTTCCGGGGGTGTCTGCGCTTGACAGTTAGACACCTCTATTTGAATCTAAATACCTGCCCGCAGAGGCCCCGTAGGGCCTTCGTAGAGATTGTTTCTAATAATACCTTCCCCTCTAGAGAGCTTATTCTCGAGCTTCGAAGATAGTATAAAAATCGCGATATTTCGAGAATCTTTCTCGAAAGATCTACGATTTTAAGAATAATAAATTCTATACTTCGAGGTTTACTCTCTCGAAGACTTCTAAATACTCGCTTATTACTAGACTTTAAATTATTATTAGAGTTTTTATCTACGAGATTACTAAGTAAAAGATCTTTAGCTTTATCTTTATATTAATATAATAGAGAAATAAAACTATATTTTAAGTCTATAATCTCGCCTTAGCGTATATAAATTAAAGTTAGATTTATTTTAGCCGGCCTTGAGATTTCTTTTTCGGGTATCTATTTAGACTTTTTACTCTAGAGTATTCTATTCGAAATATTCTTATTAAAATAAAGCTATTCTATTCGAAATATCCTTATTAAAATAAAACTATTCTATTCGAAAATATTTAGTTTTAAAACCCATCTTCGGCGTAACTATTATTCGAGCGACCCTCTAAAAAAATCTAATTTCTAATTTTTTAATAGAGAATTTAAGCGTTTTTAAATTCTCGACCCTTAATTTTTTAATAATTAAGCGTATTATCCTCGATAATAATTAATATTACTTCGAGATAGCTAGTTAGATTCTTTAAATTATTAACTTAGAAATAAAGCGTAAATACTATTATTAGTAACTCAACTAAAAAAGCTAATTTCGAGGATATCTACGCTTAATAATTAGATATCCTTATTTAGACCTAAATATCTGCCTATAGAGGTCCCGTAGGGTTCCCGTAAGGACTATTTCTAATAATACCTCCCTCTCTAGAGGGCTTATCCTCGAGCTCTAAAGATATTATAAAAATCGCGATATTTCGAGAACTCTTCCTTAAAAGATCTACGATTTTAAGGATAATATACCCTATACTCCGAGGTTTACTCTCTTAAAGACTTCTAAATATCTACTATTATAAGACTTAAAATTATTATTAAGATTTCTATCTATAAGGCTATTAAGTAAAAGATCTTTAACCCGCCTTCGTATTAATATAATATAAAAATAAGGCTATATTTTAGATTTATAGCTCCGCCTTAGCGTATATAAATTAAATTTAAATCTATTTTAATCGATTTTAGAGTTTCTTTCCTAGATATCTACTTAGACTTTTTACTCTAAGATATTCTATCTAAAGTATTTCTATTAAAATAAAACTATTCTATTCGAAATATTCTTATTAAAATAAGGCGTTCTATTCGAAAATATTTAACTTCGAGACTCGCCTTCGATGTAACTTTTATCTAAGCGACTCTCTAAAAAAATCTAATTTCTAATTTTTTAATAGGGGATTTAAGCGTTCTTAAATTCTTAACTCTTAATTTTTTAATAATTAAATATATTATCTTCGATAATAGTTAGTATTACTTTAAGATAATTAGCTAGATTCTTTAAATTATTAATTTAAAAATAAAGCGTAGATACTATTATTAGTAACTTAGCTAAAAAAGCTGATTTCGAGAGTATCTACGCTTAACAGTCAGACACCCCTATTTGAATCTAAATACCTGCCCGCAGAGGCTCCGTAGGGCTCTCGTAGAGACTGTTTCTAATAAAAAGCTCTTTATTTAAGATTAGCTCTAATAGTAATTTAAAAATAAATTAATCTAATATAATAATAAAATTAGCGCGAGAAATTAGAGTATACTCGCTATCGATATTATTTATATTTAAAATATTTATAATTATTTAAAGTATATAGAGAAAATTTCATTAAGCTCTAAGATTAACTCGATATAATTTAAAGTATTATTTAAAAAGAGATTTTATATTATAATCTATAACGTAATTAATAATATCTCGAAGAGATAAATTTTAATTTATAGATATTAAGGAAAAATATAATATAAATATATAATAATTTAAAGAATGATTATTTTCTTTATACTTAAGAGGGGATTTAATTAAATTCTATTTTTTATATTATTATCGCGATTATCTTAATCGCTCTCTATTATATTTATAATATAATATCTTCTATTAATTAACTCTTCTATCGAAGAAATTAATTAAGATTAAGTATAAGATTACTTATAATTTTACTTCACTCGCTTATTAAAATTAATTAAAGCTTCTTCGCGAGATCGCTTTATTTATATAAATATAGAGAATAATTATTTTTCGATCGCTACGATAGAGAGTAATTTCTCTTTATATATTAGTATATTAAATATATAAGATATAAGTTATTTTTTCTTTTAGCGTTATATCGTTATCTTAAATTAAATTTTAACCTTTATTATAGAAATTATATAATAAGATATTAGAGTTTAATTACTTATTATTAACTTTTAATATAGCGAAGTATAAGAATAAGAATATATCGTCTTTTATCTTTAGCGTATTTTATTTAATATAGAGAAATTAGTAATATTTTAGCGATTATAATAACTATATAATAAAAAAGTATAGATATATAATACTCTATTACGGCGTATAATAACTTCGATATTATATAATTAAATATAATACATCTTAACTCGCTTTAAATTATCTTATATAAGAGATAGTAAGAGAGTCTATACGCTAAATTATTAATATAATATATTAATATATTAATAATTTCGATATAGCTCCTCTTACTCGCTATTCTTATTCTTTTAATTAAAAGTATATTTAGCGTATATTATCTAATTAGAATAATTATCTTAAAATAAAAAATATTTATATTATAAAGATTAATAAAAGAGGTTCTCCGCGGTTATAACTATTATTATTTAATAAATATTAATATAATAAATATACTAAAAGTAGTTATAGCTATAATAGATAATAGATAAATTATAAAATAATTAAAATAATTATTAAATAAAGTCTAAGCTTATAATTTATTAAAATATAAGATAGAACACTTAGTTATATTAACTAGAGAGTTCTATAAAAGAAAAGAGCGACTAGATATAAACACACTAAGGCGTGTTACGTGACTATATCACGTGATCGCCAAGACGCCAAGAGTCACGTAATCCGAATTCCAACAAAAACCAGGTCTGATTCAAAAATAGATTTAACTTTTCTAGTACTAAAAAGTATTAGAAGGCCTAAATCGTATTATCTATATAATAGATTTACTTAAAAATATAATAACTTAACTTAATATCTTATTAAAGCCTCTATTAATAGATTTCTTAAATTTATCTACTAATTCGAATATAGTAAGTAAGATAATCTAGTTATAGTATTAGAATCGATATAGATATAATATTAATATAGATATATTAAATAAGATAATTAGATATCGAATAACTATATAAATAGAAGGTATTAGATAATAGTAGATAGCTCTGCCAAGACACGCTAGGCCCTAATAGATTATAGGGCTAAATGGTATATTAAGGGAGATATAGAATACGATCGTAATACTTTCTATCTAAAATAATTTATTTAATTTTCTAAATTTTAAATTTATTATTAATTATTAAAGTCTATTAAGAGTTTTATTATAAAGACTATTTAATTATTATATATAAGTCTAAATAATTAATATTAATATAAATTAGAGAATATAGAAATTATAGAAATATAATTTAGAGATTATAATAAATAATATTAGTCTTTCTATTTTAGCTAATTACGTTTAAGAAGAAGCTATTTTAAAAATAATTTATTAAGATATCTTAATATTTACTTTAGTCTATATATAAATATATAAATCTTCTTTATTATAATTATTTATAAAAAAATCTTTAAATTATAGAGAAGATAAATAAACTTCGACGATAGCTTTATTTATTCTCTTTCGAAGTATTTACTTTACTTCTTTCATTATATTATTTATCTTACTTTCGCTTTAACTATCTTAACTATTTATATATATTAAATTCTATTATTATTTATCTATTAAAGACTTTTATAATTAGATTATTATCTTATTTTATATATCTAAATTCTTATATAGAGTATTAATTAAAAGTATTTATCTATTAAAGACTATTATAATAATATCTCTATTTTATCTTATATATTTAAAATCTTATATAGATTATTAATTATTTATTATAATATTTATAATAGATATAAACTTTAAGATTATATAATTATAAGTTAATAATAAATTATAAGATAGTCTTAACTTCGTTAATTTAGCGAAGTTAAAAGACTTTATTAATAGTCGATTTTTAAATTTTATTTTAACTAGTATATAAAAGTATATATTTATTTCTAATAAGCTTAAGCTTTTAAAAGTAATAATTTATAAATAAGAGATCTTAATCTATAGATAGTTAAATAATATTTATTTTAAAGAGAGTAATTTAGTAATAATAAGTTCTTCTATCTAATTTCTAATAAGATCGAATAAAATAATATTAATTATTATATATATATATAATATATAATTTTTAAGAGAGTAATCGTTATAATATCTAGGGAATCTTCTATAATAAAGATTTAGATAAGAGTTAGATATATAATCGCCTTTAGATTTTAATATAATATATTAAGTATAATTAGATATTATTAAAATATAAGATAGAATACTTAGTTATATTAACTAGAGAGTTCTATAAAAGAAAAGAGCGACTAGATACGAATATACTAAGATATATTACGTGATTATATTACGTAATTGCTAAGACATTAAGAGTTATATAATTCGAATTTCAATACTCCCCTTTATATATATTCTTTTATACGCGAAATCTAATAGATATAAAGTTTAACGCTAACGATATTAAAATCGGGTAGATAAGATAAAAATAACTTAGTCGATTTTTACCAGCGTTTAGCGCCGAGTAGCTGAAGTAAAGTTCGCGCTGAGTAGTTAAAGTGAAGTTCGAGCTAGATAGCTAATATGAGTTTTAGCGCCGGGTGACTAAAGTAAAAAATCGAAATCTAAAAACGACTATATTAAATCCCAAATTTCACTTTTTGTTAAAAAACGGTTTTTTGAAAATTTTATTTCCAGGCCATCTGATACATATTAAAAATCGATTAATTCGAGGCCGGAGAATATTCGTAGGGGTGACTGAATAAAATAATTAAAAGAAATTCTCTATTCCACACATTGCGATCGGCTATAAGGCTCTTACGAAGTCGTTTTAGATATCTAATTCTTAATAATAGTAGCTAGTAATAATAGTAATATAAATAAGAATATTTTAAAAGAGCTTTAAAGATTTAATAGCGATAGCGGTAATAGCGCTAAAGAAATAGCTATTTCGATATAAAATAGCGAGTTTATAGAATATTAAGTCTAAGGCTCGATAAATAGCTTAAGTAGATTACTCGAACTACGAGAATTAATAAAATAGCTTCTTTAAAGTCGAAGTTAGCTTCTCTAAATAGATAATACTATAAATAATATTCTAATTTAATTAATATATAAAACTTCTTAAATTTATTTTTAGATAATATCTTAATAAGTTTATTAATAATCTATTATTCGATAGAAATATACTTAAGAGTAATAATATTAATAATAACTTATTAGTATATATAATAGAATAAGATAGGGCTAAACTAGAAAACCTTGAATTTGTATATATAGCCAATTATAAATTCGAGGTTATTACGCCTTTTAGCTAGACTAACTAAGTTAGCCCGCTAGCCCTCTTAAGCTCCCTTATTAAAAATTTATATATAGAAGTTTTACACTCTAAAATAATCAGCTTTCTACGAATACTATTTCTTTATAATTTCGTAAATTATAGAGCTTAGTATACGCTTTCTAACGCTATAAAAATAATAAAGTTTAGCCTACTATTAATAAATTAAATAAATATTTAAATATAATAGTTATAATAGTTATATTAGACGCGTTCGAAATCGAATAATAATCCTTTTATCTATTTATATAATTATTCTTCTTTTACTATTCTATTAATTCTATTAATTCTATTAATTCCATTAATATAAATATAATCGTCTTCGATATCCCTCGCTTAAAGGTTACTTAACGTTTTAGATATATATATCTCTATTACCCGCCTCTTAAAGCCCCTATTAACGCCCTTAAGCTACCTCTCGACGAATTTATTACTATTAATAATCGAGGTCGTAAGCGAGCTTAATAGCTATCTACTACTACTTATAAACGCGTTAAAAAACTCTTAAAAAGAGCTTAAACGAATATATTCTCCTCTATATACTTCTCTCAAGTTAGCGATAGATAAATTAAACTAATATTTAAATATTGTAATTACACTAAACGCGTTTAATTTAGATATATATTTCTTTCGCTTATCTTTTAAAGCCTCTATTAACACTTTTAGACTATTTTTTAATAAATTCGCTATTACTAATAATCGAGGCCGTAAGCGAGTTTAATAGCTATTTATTACTACTTATAAATAAGTTAAAAAGCTTTTAAAAAGAATCTAAATGAATATATTCTTCTCTATATACTTCTTTCAAATTAGCGATAAATAAATTAAATTAATATTCAAATATTATAATTATATTAAACGCGTTCGAGATTAAATAATAATCCTTTCACCTATTTATATAATTATTCTTCTTTTACTATTCTATTAATTCTATTAATTTTATTAATATAAATATATTTATTCTCGATATCCTCGTAATTAATTAAATAAGAGAAAAATCTATAATAGACGAATATAAAGAATATTACGAAGAATATTATAAAGATAGTTATTAGTAGTAATAATATAATAGACTTACTCTTTATAATCTTATATTAATTTACTTAGCTAGTATAAGAGAAATTAATATAATAAACGAATATAAAGAATACTATAAAGAAATTAAGCGGTAATAAGATTTTAGTATTAAAAATATAACTTAGCTCTTTAAGATCTTATAAAGAATATTATTATAACTTAATCTGTTATTCCCACTATATTAAGAAGTAAGAGGAGAAACTATAATAGACAAATGCGGAGAATACTGCGAAGAACACTATGGAGAATACTACGGAGAAATTAAGCGGTAATAGAGCCCTTAGCATTAAGAACACGACTCAGCTCTCTAAGATTCCACGGAGAATATCACTGTAACTTAGCCTATTATCCCCACTGCATTAAGGAGTAAGAGAAGAAACTACAATAGGTAAATGCGGAGAACACTACGGAGAACACTATGAAGAATACTGCGGAGAAACTAAGCGGCAATAGGGCCCTCAGCATCAAGAACATGGCTTAGCTCTCCAAGATCCCACGGAGAACACCACTACAACTTAGTCTGTTATTCCCACTATATTAAGAAGTAAGAGAAGAAACTACAACAGGCAAATGCGGAGAATACTACGGAGAACACTATGGAGAACACTACGGAGAAACCAAGCGGCAATAAGGCCACTATCGTCAGGAACACGGCTCAGCTCTCCAAGATCCCACGTCATATGCTCTCCATAGTTCCACATCAAATCATCACTCAGTAAGCGGAGAACATTACTACAACTTGGCCTATTATCTCTACTATATTAATATAGTATATCACTATAATAACGTTATAAGAGAAGAATCTACTACGATGATCATAGTCAATTAAATTTTTATAGAAGAAATATTATAAGAGGAGAAACTATAATAGATAAATGCGGAGAATACGAATACTATGGAAGAAACTAAGCGGTAATAAAATTATTATTATTAAAAATACGACTTAGCTCTTTAAGATCCTATATTATATACTCTTTATAGTTTTATATTAAATTATTACTTAGTAAACGAAGAATACTACTATAATTTAATTTATTATCTTCTTTATATTAATATAGTATATTACTATAATAACGATATAAGAGAAGAATTTATTACGATAATTATAGCTAATTAGATCTCTATAAAAAAAATATTAAACGATATATATTTAGATAAATTAAAATTATTCAATATCTTACTCTAATAGCTATTTTATTATTCGAAAGATTTTATTACGATAGGAGAT
Source organism: Letharia columbiana (assembly GCF_014066305.1). Classification (NCBI taxonomy): domain Eukaryota; kingdom Fungi; phylum Ascomycota; class Lecanoromycetes; order Lecanorales; family Parmeliaceae; genus Letharia; species Letharia columbiana. Next base: position 1,769,831 of record NW_023501037.1, on the reverse strand, counting down.
AATGTGGGATTCATATCACTAATTAGCATATTGTCTTTATTTCTTTTCGATATTTTGATACTTCTTATTATAAGGATATAGCCTTTCTCTATTTTTTATAGATAATTATTACGAATTAATTTTTTATACTTGATATACCTTCTTAATTAGGCCTTAGCGCGCCTCTCTTCGTATATATATATCTATATATAGATCAAAAACGCACAGCAAGCGATTAGAGTTCGATTTGACTTAGGGCTAGAGCTAAAATTCCATTTAACTTAGAAAAATCCAACTCTATTTAACTTAGAAAAATCCAACTCCATAAATTTAATTCATAGGCCTTTACTTATTCTTATATATAATAATATTAAATATTAATATACTTAATACGCGTATAAAATTAAGAATTTTTAATAAAAATTATAGTATTCTAATTATTATAATAAATAATAATAGTCTATATATACTTAGCGTTAAAATTAAATTAATTAAGAAATTTATATAATTAAACTATCTTTTTAATAATTTATATTTAATTAATATATTTAATTTTATAAGAGAATAGCGTTATAATAGATTATTATTTTAATAATTAATTAATAATAATATTATTTATATTAAAAACGTAATTAGAGATAAAATATTAAGTATTTTAATCGCTCGCTTAATTCGTATTTATATAACTAATAAATAATTTTAAATCTTCTCTAAATATTAATTATTAATTTTTAATATTATTTAAATATCGAAAAATACGCTTAACAGTTTTCTAATAAGATTTATCGAGATTTAAGATATATTTAGAAATTATTAAAATAGTAAATATAAGATTAAGTTAAGTATTTAATATTATATATATAAATAATTTTATAATTAATTAATAAATATAGCGAGATTAATCGATAGAAATAAAATTATCTTTAATAATATAAAATTTATTATTATTAATAGAAGTAGATAATAGCGTAGAGCTTAATATATTATATTTTTTTAAAAACTTTTTAATATAACCTTTTTAGTTAAGATATAGAATTCGATTAATATAATTTTTAATAATTATTATATTAAGATAATAGATATATAATAGATATAAAATTCTAAATTAATTATTTTAAACTTCTTATTAAGCTTATTTTTAATATTCTATATTTTAATTTTATCGAGATTTATAAATAGAATATTATTTACGTAAATAGCGATAATAATAATATTATTAATAAATATAGAGAGATTAATAATAATAAATTTAAAATCTAATTTCTTTAAATAGATTATAAAAATATTATATTAAACTCTAGAAGATTATTTTAAATTATAAAATATCTTAATAAACTTATATATTTTATTTTTTTAATCTTTAATTTTAAAGCTAGTAAGCTAAGTAATATAAATTATTTCTTTAATATTATTATATAAAAAGATAATTTTAATATTTATTTATTTAAGCTCTTAATCTAAGGTAGCTATTAGCGTAAAAATCGCTTTATAACTTATAAACTTAATAATAAAGATAAAGATTTTATTAAAATTAATTTCTTCTTATTATTTAAAATTATAAATAATTTAGCGAGCTTTATATTATATAATCTTCTTTATAAAATTATATTTAAGCTTATAAATCTATTAATCTTTTAAAATATATATATTTAATAGAAGATTTATTAGAATTTAAATTTTATTAATAATAAACGAGTCGATTTCTTTCTCTATAATAATTTCTTAATATATCTTATAATAAGAGTTTAATATAGTTTTTTTATAGATTTAAGATTTATAGAGTTTAAAAGAGAAGACTTTTATTAATAGCGTTAGAGAATCTAGAGAGAATTCTTTATAAGCCTTTAAGATATTAAATAAATAATTTATCGCTAAAATTAAGTTATAATTATTTATAAAGTAAATAATAAATTTAGAAAACGCCGTTATAAAGGTTATAGAAAGAGTTTTATTATTAAATATATTAAATAATTACTCTTTTAAAGATTTCGAGTTAGCTAAGACTACTAGCTAAGCCCTTTTAAAAACTTAAATAAAATTAAATAAATTATTAGCTTTATCTTTAATAAAAGTTATTTATCTCTTTTAGCGATTTTTTTCTAAAATTATAAATAAAGAGAGAAGATAATTTTTAAGATAATTAATAGTTTTAATAAATCGACGATTATTACGATAGACTATTATTTTAATATTATTATATATATTCTCCTCTAAAATAAAAAGTATAAATTTAAAAAGAATATTATTAAATTATTTAATATTTAAAATAATAGTAATTTTATTATTATTTAAGAGTATATAATAGAAATAACTTTAATAATTTATAAATTATCTCTTAATTATATAATTTTAATACCTCTTTCAATTAATAACTTTAAATATAATTTAATAAAAATCTATTTATCTAATAATATATAGATAAAAAATATTAAAAAAGAAATTAATATAAATCTTAAAAGAAATAATATCTTATTTAATTATAAATTAATAATTACGTAAATAGTTCTTAATATAAATAAACTTAATTTAATACTTCTATAATAAATCGCTCTTTTTAAATATTATATTAATTTTATACTAAATAATAATATCTAATTATTTAAATTTATTATTTATTTAAATTTTTTTTTAATATAATATCTTTCTAGATAATTTCTTTAAATAAATAAAAGACTTTTATTTTATAATTCTAATATTTTATATTATAATTAAAATAAAAACGAGTATAATAATAATAATTATATTTTATATTATTAAGAAAAAGCTTAAATATAATAAGAATAAATTTATTAAATTTATTTAATAGAAGATAGATATCGAAGTATAAAGTAAAATTATTTAAAAAGATAATTATAAATATATAATTATTATAGAAAATATTAAATAATCTTTAAAGATCGATATAAATTAAGTTATTTTTTTATTTTTTAAAAATAATATAATATTTATAAAATTTTATTTTAAAATTAACTATAAAGTATAGCTTATAAATATTATTAAGAGAAGATTTAGAAAAATTTATTTTAATATATATTTTAATTATCTTCTTAATATTTTAAGTATTTAAATAATTTATATAAATATATTATATATATAAAGTTTTTTTATAAATTTAAAATTTTTATTAATTAGAGAGCTTTATAGACTTAGTAAGAGACTTATTATAAATAAGAATTTCTCTATTAATAACGATTAAAAATAGAAAGATATTCTTTTAAGTATTAAGCGTATAAAAATAGCTTTAAATATATTTAAAGAAAAACTATTATTTTCTTATAAAAAAACCGCCGAGAATAAAAGAAAGCGAGTATCGTTATTTCTTTAATTATTCTTTAGAAATAAAATTAAAGTCGTACTTAGATATATATTAAATATTATTAAAAATCTAAATACGCTTAATATTCTTTATTTTATATTTAAGATTAATATTATTAAAATTAAAAGCTATATAACTATTATTAATAAATTTATTAATAAAATAAAATTTTTAAAATCTAGAGAAGATTTTAAAAATTAAGAAATTATAAATAATATATTAAATATATATATAATTATAAAATTAGAGAGAGAATATTATCGCTATAATAAAAAGTATAATAATAAAAATTCTATTTAAAAATTTAATTTTAAAAGATTTATAAACTTTATTATTTAAGACTTAGAAATTAATAATAAGTATAATAATAATATAAGTAATAAAATAGCGTATTATTATAAATTAGATAATTATAATAACTATCTTAACGCTAAAAGATTAATTCTTTTTTTTCTTAAACTTTTTAAATTTAAATTTGATATTAATATTATTATTTTTTTAATAGCTTTTTTTATCTTAATTATTATAATTATTATAATCTCTATTTTTAAAAACTTAAGATTCTTCGCGAGCGCGCTTACGCTTTAATTATTCGAGATATTTCTTAATAAAATAAAAATCTTTATTATAAATAATATAATACTTATAGATTTATATTTAGATATAAAAATTATTAAAATTAATATTATTTTAAATATAATATTTAATTAATATAGATATTATAGAAATAAAAATAAAAATATCTATTTCGATATAGATAGTTATTATATAAATATTAAAGAACTTAATAAAGATAATAGAATTAGAGATAATATTAAGTTATTATATTCTAGCGTAAATTAATATAAATTTAAAAGATCTATTCTTATTATAAGAGTTATAATTTTAATTATAAATCTCGCGATATTAAATATATTAACTATTTAAACTCTTATAAAAATAATTAATTTTTTAATTTTTATCGATAATAAAGAATTTTTTCTAAATAAATTATTAATTTTTTATAATAGATTTATAAATTAGTTAATATAAATTTATAACTTATTCTTATTAATAGTAAAAGTAAAAAACTTTAATCTTTAAATAATAAAACTAAGAATATTTAATTTATAAAACTTATATTCTTTTAAATTCTTTTAAATAATTATAATATTAATATAGCTTTTAATAAAATCGCGTAGATTATTTTTATAACGAGTCTTTATTATAATATAAAGTTTATAATATATTTTAATCTATATTATAATATTTATATTAATAATAATTTTAAAAATATTCCTTATAAATCGCTAGTCGATTATTACTCTTATAATAATTATTAAGTAAGAGATTAATTAAATAATATTAATTTTAATATAATATTAGAGATTTAATAATATAAAGAAATCTTATATATCTCGCTTTTATTTATAATAATTAAAAGTATTTTTAAATATAGAAATTTAATAGAGTTAATTTAAATTAGTTAAAAGCTTAATATTAATATATTTAGATATAATACTATTTATAAAAAATTAATCTAATTTTTAAAGTTTAATAAAGAAAAGCTTTAATAAAAGTTTAAATTTAAAAATAAGATTTATAATATAATAGAGTTTAATAAAATAAATAGAGTAAATAATATTAATAAAACTAGCTTCGCTTTAAATTTAAAAAATTCTTTATTTAAAATTAGCTTTAATAATAATTTAAAAATAAATTAACTTAATATAATAATAGAATTAATATAAGAAATTAAAATATACTCGCTATTAATATTATTTATATTTAGAATATTTATAATTATTTAAAGCGTATAAAAAAAATCTCGTTAAGCTTTAAAGTTAATTCGATATAACTTAAAGCGTTATTTAGAAAGAGATTTTATATTATAATCTATAATATAATTAATAATATTTTAAAAAGATAGACTTTAATTTATAAATACTAAGAAGAAATATAATATAAATATATAATAACTTAATAAAAGATTATTTCTTTTTGTATTTAAAAAAGAGTTTAATTAAATTTTATTTTTTATATTATTATCGCGATTAAAGTATCTTAATTACTTTCTATTATATTTATAATATAATATCTTCTATTAATTAGCTCTTTTATTAAAAAAATTAATTAAAATTAAGTATAAGATTATTTATAATTTTATTTCACTTATTTATTAAAACTAATTAAAACTTCTTTATAAGATTATTTTATTTCTATAAATATAAAGAATAATTATTTTTTAATCGCTACGATAGAGGGTAATTCTTTTTTATATATTAATATACTAGATATATAAGATATAAATTATTTTCTCTTTTAATATTACGTTATTATCTTAAATTAAATTTTAATCTCTATTATAAAAATTATATAATAAAATATTAGAGTTTAATTACTTATTATTAATTTTTAATATAATAAAATATAAAAATAAGAATATATCGTTTTTTATCTTTAGCGTATTCTATTTAATATAAAGAAACTAGTAATATTTTAGCGATTATAATAACTATATAATAAAAAAGTATAGATATATAATATTCTATTATTATAGCGTATAATAACTTCGATATTATATAATTAAATATAATATATTTTAACTCGCTTTAAATTATCTTATATAAGAGATAATAAGAGAGTTTATATATTAAATTATTAATATAATATATTAATATATTAATAATTTTAATATAACCCCCCTTACTCGCTATCTCTATCTTTTCTATTAAAAATATATTTAATATATATTATCTAGCTAGAATAACTATTTTAAAATAAAAAATATTTATATTACGAAGATTAATAAAAGAGATTCTTCGCGATTATAATTATTATTATTTAATAAATATTAATATAATAAATACGCTAAAAGTAGCTATAGCTATAATAAATAGTAGATAAATTATAAAATAATTAAAATAGTTATCGAGTAAAGCTCGAGCTTATAATCTATTAAAATATAAAATAAAATACTTAGTAATTAATTAGAGAGTTTTATAGAAGAAAAGAGCGATTAGATATAAATATACTAAGGTGTATTACGTAACTATATTACGTAATCGCCAAGACGCTAAGAGTTATATAATTCGAATTCTAATAGATATCTTTTAAAAAAAAATTATTATAAATATTTATCTTATAAAAAACTTTTATTATTATTAATCGAATTAAGTTAATTAAAAATAAGCTAATTAAAAATAAGTTAAATAAAGCGCTTAAGCTAAATAGAGCGTCTAATTTAAATAAAGCGCTTAATCTAAATAGAGCGTCTAATTTAAATAAAGCGCTTAATCTAAATAGAGCGTCTAAGCTAAATAGATTACTTAAGTTAATTAATTAGCGGCTACTTTAATAACTTAGATAATATCTTAATTTAATAATATTATTAATTTAAAGAATTATTTATCTAATAACTTATCTAATAACTTATTTAATAACTTATTTAATAATTTATTTAATAACTTTAATAAGAGCGAGATAATTTAATCTTATAATATTAAAGTTAAATTTTAGAGAGACTCGAATAATAAAGCTAATAAACTATTTATAATTAATTTTAAAGATAAAAAAATTAACTTCTATTTTAATTTAGCGAAGATATTTATTAATATTAAATATATAGCGAAGAAGAATAATTTAATAATATTCGATTTTAATAAGCGTTTTTAATAGGCTTAATTAATCGATTAGCTAATTAAGAATAGTAGTAATATTATAGTATTATAAAAGATTATAAATTATATAATTAGTCTTAATTATTAAGCGAATATAAAATCTTAAATATAAATAATATAAATCGCGAATAACTTTAAGAAAGATATAATTATTTATTAGCTCTTTATAAATAAAATTATTAAAATCTTCGATTTAAAGTAGTAATATTTTAATAAGATTAATTATTAGAGAGAGAATCTTAAAGCTTTCTGCGATATATTTAATATCCCTTAAAATAAAGATAATACTATTCTTTATATATTAGAAATATTCTTATTCTCTAAATTTATATTCTAATAACTCGTTAATATAAAAGCGCTAATCGACTTTTATCGAGATAAATATATTCGAGAATATATTTTAATAAATATTATAGATCTAGATAAAATCTAGATAATTAGTAGATATAATAGAATAAGATAGAGCTAAGCTATAAAATCTTGAATTTATATATATAGCTAATTATAAATTTAGAGTTATTACGCTCTTTAGTTAGACCGGCTAAGTTAGCCCGCTAGCTCTCTCGAGCTCCCTTATTAAAAATTTATATATAGAAGTTTTACACTCTAAAATAACCAGCTTTCTACGAATGTTATTACTTTATAATTTCGTAAATTATAGAGCTCAGTTTACGCTTTCTAACGATATAAAAATTTTAAAGTTTAGCTTACTATTAATAGATTAAATGAATATTCAAATATTATAGTTATATCAAACGCGTCCGGGATTAAATAATAATCCTTCCACCTATTTATTTATATAACTATTATTCTTCTATTACTCTATTAATTCTATTAATTCCACTAATATGAATATAATTGTTCTTGATACCCCTTACGGAAACGTTACTAAACGTTTTAGATATATATACTTCTTTTATTCGCCTCTTAGAGCCTCTACTAACGCGAATTCGCTATTACTAATAATCGAGGTCGTAAGCGAGCTTAATAACTATCTATTACTGCTTATAAACGCGTTAAAAGACTCTTAAAAAGAGTTCGAATGAATATATTCTCTTCTATATACTTCTTCTAAGTTAGCGATAGATAAATTAAATTAATATTTAAATATTATAATTATACTAAACGCGTTCGATTTAGATATATATACTTCTTTTATTTACCTCTTAAAGCTCTTACTAACGCTCTTAAGTTATTTCTCGATAAATTTATTATTACTAATAATTGAGGCCGTAAGCGAGTTTAATAGCTATTTATTACTATTTATAAACGCGTTAAAAAACTCTTAAAAAGAGTCTAAACGGATATATTCTCTTCTATATACTTCTCTTAAGTTAGCGATAAATAGATTAAATTAATATTTAAATATTATAGTTATACTAAACGCGTCTAATTTAGATACATATATTTCTTTTACTTACCTCTTAAAGCCTTTATTAATACTCTTAAACTATTTCTTAATAAATTTATTACTATTAATAATTAAAATCGTAAAGCGAGTTTAATAGCTATTTATTACTACTTATAAACGCGTTAAAAAATCTTTAAAAAGAGCTCGAATGAATATATTCTTCTTTATATATTTCTTCTAAGTTAATAATAAATAAATTAAACTAATATTTAAATATAATAGTTATATTAAACGCGTCTAAAATCGAATAATAATCCTTTCACCTATTTATATAATTATTCTTCTTTTATTATTCTATTAATTCTATTAATTTCACTAATATAAATATATTTATTCTCGATACCCTCGTAGTTAATTAAATAAGAGAAAAATTTATAATAGATAAATATAAAGAATACTATAAAGAATATTATTAAGATAGTTATTAGTAATAATAATATAATAGATTTACTTTTTATAATTTTATATTAATTTATTTAGCTAATATAAGAGAAATTAATATAATAAGCGAATATAGAGAATATTACGAAGAAATTAAGCGGTAATAAGATTCTTAATATTAAGAATACGACTTAACTCTCTAAAATCTTATAAAGAATATTATTATAACTTAGTCTATTATCCTTACTATATTAAAGAGTAAGAGAAGAAATTATAATAAGCAAATATGGAGAATACTACGGAGAATACTATAGAGAATACTGCGGAGAAACTAAGCGGTAATAAGACTATTATCGTTAGAAACACGGCTTAGCTCTCTAAGATCCCACGTTATATACTCTCTACGATTCTATATTAAATTATTACTTAGTAAGCGGAGAATACTACTATAACTTAATCTATTATTCTTACTATATTAATATAATACATTACTATAATAATATTATAAGAGAAGAATTTACTACGATAATTATAGTTAATTAGATCTTTATAAAAGAAATATCGTAAGAGGAGAAACTATAATAGACAAATGCGGAGAATACTATGGAGAATACTACGGAGAATATTACGAAGAAATCAAGCGGTAATAAGATTATCATTATTAAGAACACGGCTTAGCTCTCTAAGATTCTACGTTATATACTCTCTATAGTTCTATATTAAATTATTACTTAGTAAGCGGAGAATATTATTATAACTTAGTCTATTATCTCCTCTATATTAATATAATATATTATTATTATAACGTTATAAGAGAAGAATTTACTACGATAATTATAGCTAATTAGATCTCTATAAAAGAAATATTAAATAATATATATTTAAATAAATTAAAATTATTTAATATCTTACTTTAATAGCTATTTTATTATTCGAAAGATTTCACTGCGATAGAAGATAATGTGGGATTCATATCACTAATTAACATATTATCTCCATTTCTTTCTAATATTTTAATACTATTAAAAGTAGAATATTAGATATGTTAGAAAGAATAATTGTAACTAAAAGACTAATTTTCAATTTATGAAATATACGGATATTTATATATATAAAATAGATAACTAATAATAGATAATAATTACTAGCTCTAATAATATGCGATATATTATATAATAGCCGAAGGAGCTAATATTATAATACTCCTTAATAGTCTTAGAAGCTAGATTCCTTAAACCCTAGTATACTATATCTTATATATATTAGTTTTTATATTTACGCTTTAAATTCGAGATTAATTATTTATCTAGTCTTATTAAATCTATAAAAAACCCCGATAGGGAAAATAGAAAGAGTGCCGAGGCTTTTTGAATATCCGTTTTAGGACCTCGGAATGATATAAGAGTTTTTAATATTTTGCCCGTATTGTTTCGAGACCTCGAAATGATCTAAGGGTTTTGATGGTTTGCCCGTATTGTTTCGAGACCTCGAAATGATCTAAGGGTTTTGATGGTTTACCCGTATTATTTCGGGACCTCGAATAAAATGAGGATTTTAGTTCGATATTTTTTATATAGAGATTAAATAGCGACAGCCCTCTCGTCGATAAGTACGAGCTAAAAAAATAGGCTATCGCCATGAGGTATATCTATTTATAAACGATTATCGAAGACTTAGTTTAATATTCTATTAGAAAGTATAAAGGATATTTAATATTACCCTACCCGCTTCCGGGCTTATAACCTATTAAAAGTAGGATACTAGATATATTAGAAAGAATAATTGTGACTGAAAGACTAATTATTAATTTATGGGATATACGGATATTTATATATATAAAATAGATGGCTAATAATGGCTAGTAATTACTAGCTCTAATAATACGCGACATGTTATGCGATAGCCGAAGGGGCTAATATTATAACAAATACTTCTTATTATAAGAATACGGTCTTTCTCTATTTTTTATAGACAATTATTATAAATTAATTCTTTACACTTAATACACCTTCCTAATTAGGCCTTAGCGCGCCTCTCTTCGTATATATATATCTATATATAGATTAAAAACGCATAGCAAGCGATTAGACTTCGATTTAACTTAGGGCTAGGGCTAAAATTCGATTTAACTTAGAAAAATTCAATCTTATAAGTTTAATTCATTGGCGTTTACTTATAATTTATTACTTAATAAAAATATATATTTTCTATTCTATATTTATCTTATTAAACTATTAAAATTTTATTATTAAAATCTTTTATAAAGCCTCTTATTAATTATATTAGATTATATATATATTTAAAAACGCGAATCTAAATAATCGCTAAAGCGTAAAATCTTTTCTAATTATAATATCTATATATCTTCTAAATTAATAAATATACATATTTTATTTTATCGCGTTTAAATTCTTTAAGATATATAAATATTATAGAGATTATTATCGCTATATACTTATCGTAAATAATATAAATTTTAAAGAGTAATTTAGAAAGTAATATTTAATCTTTTAAGATTTAAAAGTTAATCTTAATATTATTATAATAATTATTTTAAATATATAATTAAATAAATATAGCTCGAAGAAATAGCGAAGTTAATTAAAGAATAATTTTTAAATAATTAAAAGATAGATTAATAAGATTAATATAATATTATAACTTAATTAATCGTATAGTCTTAAGAAATATTTTAAGATTATTATTATAGATAAAGCGTAGTTATTAAAGTCTTTAATTATTTAAAATACTCTCGCGTTATAATAATTAAAAGTATAAATATATATTATAATATTAATAATATCGATATTAAATAAAATTATCGATTAAATTAATTATATAATATTTATTAAATATTCTAAAACTACTATTACGCGTATAGCCCCTACTTAGTAGACGTATAGCCCTTATCTACTAGGCGTATAGCCTCTATTTACTAGATATATAACCCCTCTAATTAGATTAGCGACCACGCGGAAGCTAATAAGCACTAATTAAAAATAATAAAGAACCCGCATTTAGTGTCTTCGAGATTCTTGCGAAGATACTTAGTAATAGTAGAATAAGTCTTCTTATCTCTCTCTATAGATTTATAATATTAAACGATTTTAATTTATCGATTAATAAGATCTTTGCGATAGCTAATTAACTATAATTAGCTAGCTATCTTCTCTACTTACTATTAAAAATACGCCTATTATACTTAAATATTTACTATTTATCGACTAGCTAATCTTTCTATATCTAAAATATATTAAATATAATCTTATTATCTTATATATAAACTTATATTATATTATCTCGCTATTCTTATATAATATTACCTCGCTATCTATCTCTTATAATCTATTTAACTTATTTATCTCTTATAATTTATTTAACTTATTTATCTCTTATAATCTATTTAACTTATTTATCTCTTATAGCCTATTTAATCTATTTACCTCGCTACTTTTCTTATATAATATCTAATTATTAAGATAACTACTATAGCGATTATAAACCTCTTCGCTATAACGCTTATAGTATAGAGATAGATATAGATATACACTTTAATTCTTATTTATAGCCTTTAATACTAAAGAACGTATCTACTCTATTCTTCTTCTCTTACTATTTTATCTAACTCGCCGTAATTACTAGCTATTATTATCGCTATATATACTTAAATCGAAAAAACTCGCGTTAAATAGAGTTCTCGAAGACTTTCTCGCGAGTATACTTCTTCTTCTTATTCTTAGCTTCTATCGATTAACCTCTAAACTAAATTATAGCTAATTTATTAATATATAAAAGCGCGTCTATAGTATTATCCTCCTTCTTCTTATCGTTTTTATTATTCTTATTCTTATTTTTATAATAACGTATATTAATAAATTTATTAACTCGCTAGTAAAAGTAGATATTTTTAAATAATAATACTCTAATCTTCTCTAATATATAATACTCTATAATATATATATATAATAGTCTTATTATTATAGTAAAGTACTTAATATATAGCTTTATAATATAATTAATTACTTTATTATAATAAGATAGTATTTTTATAAGAGTAAATAATAAAACTTTAATATATAGGTCTCGAAAAATAGGCTTTTTAATATAAATAGAAAGGCGTATTTAGATCTTATTAAGTACGATATTATAGTTTAAATACTTATTTATAAATATTAAATTAATAATATTTATAATAGTCTTTAAGTTATCTATAGTATTATTTAATTAATTTACTACTCTATTATATAGAGTAGAAGTAATCTTATTAATAGATAAGCTATATAGCTACCTCTTAAGCTTACTATTATTTAACTCTTCTCGCGAAATAGCTTAATTATTAAAATATAAATATTAATTAATTTAAAAGATTATCTACTTCTTCTTTCGAGGGATTAAATTATTCGCGATATAGATAATCGCGAATAAGTAATACTCGATATAATTCTTCTATAAGGCGTTTTATTTATATTTAAATAACTTCTTAGTAGCTATATATATAATATAACGAAAATTCTTTTTAAAGATATTTAATTTCTCTTACTTATTAAAGTACTAATTATAATTTAATATAACGCTATTCTTAATATATTAAATATAAAATATATACTTAACTCTTAAAAAGACGACTCTATAGATTCTAATTAAAGCGTTTTATATATTTACTAAAAGTATATCTAAATAAGAAAGATTAAGCTTATTATATAAGGCTTTAAATTACTTTATTATTTATACGTAGTTCTTAGTATATTTTAATTTTATAAAGGCGAATTCTATATAGAAGAATATATTAAAAGCGATAATTTCGATAATTATAAGAAGTAAAAGCTTATATTTATTAATTTTATATATTATATCTAAGATTAATACCTCTAAATTAAGTTATAATATTTATTATAATAATTTTCTAGCGAAGAAGAGAGACTTAATCTACTATATTCGCTAACTCTTCTTTATATATATAAATTAATTCTCTTATATATATAGCTATCGTATTAAAATTTATATAAAAATTAAAGATCTAAGCGTCTCGCTTTTAATTTTAATCTTAATATTATAAATATTATATAACTTTAAAATAAAATCTTTCTTATCTTAATTAAGTTATAAAAATAAAATAATCTATTTCGATAAGGCTTTAGAACGCGTTTAATTAATAATAATATCTTAAACGTTCTAAGTTATAGCGATTTTATATATTATTAAATATACTCTAAATAAGATATAGCTATAATTATAAATAGAATTAATAATTATAAGAGTAAAATTTATTTAAATATCGCTTATTCTAATATACTACGCGATAGTCTAAAATAAATAATTTATTAATCGACTGAATTTAATACGCTTATCTATACTCTTACTATTCTTTTCTAACTTTCTACTACGATTATACTATAGTTATATCTTTCTTATAAATTTATTCTTAAAAATAACTATACGCCCCTTAAGAATAGTATAGTCTTAAGGTCCTATATACTACTATATACGTAGAATAAATATATTAAATAAGATATTTATTTAGTTATTAAGAGATAAAGCTAGGGCTATTACTATTAAGTAAGAAATATAAATAAATAATAGAGTAAGAGTTAATTTTACTACTATATTCTACTATAAAGATATTCGACTTAAAGAGACTAGATATGAATTCTTTATTATTTTCGATTAGTGCTCGTTAGCTTTCACGCGGCCGCTAATCTAATTAGAGAGGCTATAAGCCTAGTGAATAGAGGCTATACGCCTAGTAAATAGAGGCTATACGCCTAGTAGACTAGGGCTATACGCGTAGTAGCAGCCTATTTTAATATAAATAATTAGTAAAAAGAGAACTCTTTATATAATATATATTTTGCTATAAATTTAAATTTGTTTAATATTTTAAATAATTATTTGATTATAAAACTATATCTAATATAATAATTTTATAAAGATTAAATTTAATAAATAGATATAAATTCGATAATTAAAGATAGATATCTTACTTAAATCTAAAAGCGTATTTTTTTATAATAAACTTATTTAAGTCGTATTTCTTTTAAGAGAGACTTTTATATTAAAGAATATCTATTAAGAATTAAAGTTATTATAATTAATTATAGTTATAATAATAATAAGATTAAGCGCTATAAAATAATAGAAGATAAAATTATTAAAATTAATATTATTATAAAATTTAATTTAAAAAAATAGAAAAAGTTTTAATAATTTTTAATTATATATTATAAGTTTATAATATTAACTATATAGCTAAAACTTCTAAATTTAAATAGCGAAGTTAATTTAAAAGCTATAAATCTTAAGTCGATACTCGAAAATAGATTTTTCTTTATAAATTAATTTAATATTATAAATATAAATCTATTAAATTTAACTTTTTATCTTTAATAGCTATTAAAAAGAATATTAAAGATTAAGACTTTATTATAAAATATTCGTAGTTAAATAAATCTTAATATTTACTTTATTTCTATATATCTCTATAATCTTCTATAAAAAACTTCTTTTATATAAAATAGTTTACTATAAAAGTCTATTATAGAGGTAGATTACGTATATAGTCTTAAGCGAGTATTAATTACTTTTATCGCATAGATAGTATAAGATTAAAAGAAGATTTTAATATAGTATTAGTTACCCGCAATAACTATTCTACTCTATATTATTTTTAAAATACTTCGAATTAAAGTTATTATAATAACGATATTTTAAAAAGAAGATAAGAGAGATTATATTATTAATATCTTTAATAATAATAATAAAAAGATTATAATCTATATTATAACTTATATTATTAGATCTACTAAATTAAATATATAAAAGCGTTATCGCTAAGTTTATATAATTAAGTTTATATATAATCTTAATATTTTATAATAAACTCTTAATTATACTTATTAATTTAAAAATTCTTTCGATATTATTTATCTATATAAATATTTTATAAAGAATACTTTTAATAATTATATAGTATAAAAAAATATTAAAAAAACGATTTTAGAGATTATAGTTTATCTTAATTTATAAATTTTTTATAAAAATAATAATAATAAAGAAGAATTCGATATTAAAGATTAAGTAATTAAGAATAAAGAATTAATAAGATTAGAAGATTTAAATTATAATATTAATAAGAATAATAAGATTATAGAACCTCTAATAATATATAAGCTACTACGTTATATTCTAATAATAATAAAGAAAGAGAAGGTTAAGCTATAAGTATATATATTTTACTATAAAAAGCTTTTAATTTAATTAATAATCTAAGTAATAGTCTTCTCTATAATCTTATTTTTATTATATTATAATATTCTTATTTTTTTTAAATAAATATTTTTAATAATATCTTCGATAATATAACTATATAATCTAATACTACTATATATAGCGCTAAAAAAGACTTTTATAAAAAATTACTTTATATATATAACCTTTAATAAAAAGATTATCTTATTTTATAAAGAGCGTTTTAGAGTATTATTATAAATAATATTAATTATAATCTCTTATAATCTCTTATAATCTCTTATAATCTCTTATAGTCTTCTTCTTAATATTACTACTTAATATATAATATATTATAAAAATATTTATATAATAATTAATCTCTTTTAAGAGCTATAAAATATATTAATTATTAGCTTATTAATTATTAAGTATAAATTTCTAAGACTACTATAATTTACTTTTTAATAAATACTTAATAATATTTAATAATACTTTATAATAACTAGTACTCTTTATATAAATATAATTATAAATTTTAACTTCTTAAGTATTAAAAGATATTTATTATAAAATATATCTTCTAATTAAAATAAGTAGTTTTCTTAAGCTTATATAAATACTAGTTTAATTATTGAAAGTAGTAGATAGAACACTTAGTTAATTAGATCTAACTGTAGAGAGCATTACGAATACATATATCGCTAAGCCTCGGCAAACCTTCCTTGCCTCGGCAAACCTTCCAACTTAGTCAGGTGACACATTTCGACACTCCTACATACTCGAAATACAGCTTGAATCAAATAAGTAGAAAAACGAAAAAACACTCCCACCCCTCTACCCCCCCCATTTAAGTAAATAGCCATATCCGAACGCCGGGTAGTTAAGGTGAAGAGGACATATGCATGGGAAAAATTCCATCCACCCCATACAAAAATTCCATTTTTTATCAAAAAGCGGTTTTTTGAAAATTTTATTTCCAGTCCACTTAATGCACACTAAAGATTAATTAATTAGCGGCCGAAAGATTATAACGTTTATAATAGAATAGATAAGATAAAAAGTTGAAATCTAAAAATAACTATATCACGTTCTAGGTATCTAGTTCTTAGCGATATAATAGCGATATACGCCTTATATATAATGTATTAATAAGATAAAATATAGATAAAGATGTTCTAAAGAAGCTCTAAAGATTTAATAGCGGTAGTAAGATAGCGTTAAAGAAATAGCTATTTTAATATAAAATAGTAAGTTCGTAGAGTACTAAGCTTAATATAACGGCTCGATAAGCGTCTTAAATAGATTATTTAAGATATAGAGATTAATTAGAAGTAGGCTCTCATATAAGTAATAAAGTCGAAAGACTCAATTTACCCGAAATCCATCCACCCCTTAAAATATTAAAATTAACTCTTTCTTAATAATAAGCGTATCGCTGAGATATGAATCTATTTACCCCTTAAGATACTATAATCAACTCTTTTAATAATAATCTATTTATCTCTTAAGATATTAAAATTAATTCTTTCTTAATAATAAGCGTATTACTAGAATATAAAAAATAATTATTCTATAAACGAGGTTTTAATCTAATAAATTCTTAAAAGAGCTTAAATTTATCTCTATATAAGGCCTTAATAAGCTTATTAACTACCTATTTATTAATAAAAATATATTTAAAATTTATATTATTATTAGTAATTTAATCGCATATCTAATAATATTAAATATCGATATATTTAATATAATTATAATATTAAGAATTCTTTATTAAAGCGATTACGCTTTAATTATTATTAAAGATAATAATTATTTAAAGCGATTTATTAAGATAGATTTAATTAAATAATCCTCGAAGCTAAATAACTTTCTTTATAATCTAAATCTAATTAATATATTTAATTTTATAAATAAATAATATAATAATAATTTATCGCTTAAAAGACTAGCTAATGATCTTATTCTCTAAATTATAAATATAATTTAAAATTAATCTATAAGTATTATAATTATTAATTTAATCGAAATTAATATAATTAATTAGATTTTAAAGCGAATCTTTATAAATAAGATATTAATAAATAATTATTTTAAGATATTAAAAGATACGCTTAATAGTTATATAATAAGCTTCGATAGAATTTAAAGAATATCGTAAAATTATTAATATAGCGAATATAATATTTAATCTTATATCTAGTATAGCGTATATAAGAGATTTAATAATTAATTAATAAGTTTTTAATAATTTAGCGAATAAAAAAAAAAAATTAATTAAAAATTTTACACAAAAAAAAAAACAAAAAAAAAAGTATAAAAAGTAAAAAATTTTAAAATTAAAATTTTTAAATATAACCAAAAAAAGTCCGGCGAAAGGTAAAAAAAACCAAAACAGCACCGGCGAGAAAACTAATCAAATATCGTATAATTATCCTTAATAAAAAGCGATTACGCGTTAGTCTTTATAAGAGTAAATTATAATTTAAACTCTTATATTTTATAATATCTAAGAAATTATTTAATATAGACTAATTAATCTAAATATAATATTTAATTAATATAATTATAAATTATAATTATATCTAAATAATAATTATAGAGATCTAAATCGCTTATTTTAAACTTAATATTAAGCGTATTCTTAATTTATTAAATATTAAATCGAAAAGAATTAATAATAAGAATATTATTTATATAGAGAGCGATAATAATATTAATATCGAGATTAATAAATATATTATAATTAATATTAATAAGAATAAAATCGATTTCTTATATATAATTAGTAAAGATATTATATTATATATATAAGAATTACTTTAAATTATAGAGTATCTTATTAAGCTTATAGATTTATTAAGGGTATTTTTTCGAGATAAAACTAGTAAGCTATTCTATATAGATATTCTCTTTAATATCTCTATAGAGAAAAGCGATTTTAACGTCTATTTATTTTAGATTCTAATCTTCGATAATAATTAAAATAAAGATAATCTTATAGAATATAGACTTAATTATTAAAATAAAGGTTTCGTTATAATCTAAGCCTTCGCGTTATTTAAAATTATATATTATCTAGCGAGTCTTATAGCGAGTAATTTCACTATTAAGTTTATATTTTAAAGTATAAATCTATTTATTATAAAGTATAGATCTATTTATTATAAAGTATAATACGTCTATAAAGTAGATTAATAAAAGTTTAAATATTATTCTCTTTTAGCGACTCGAATTCTTTAATTATATTATCTTTTTATTACTTATAAAAAGAATTATTTACTATAATCTCTTTATAAGTCTTCGACTTATATAGCTCTATATTTATAACTTAAATAATTATAATATAAAATATAAAAAAGTTTAAAGAGAGATTTTAAGAGATTAAGTAAAGATAATTTAAATATAAAAATATATTATTTTATATTATCGAGATAGACGAAAATATAATAATAAAAATATTTATATTAAAATCGAAAGAAGTTATTACGGGCTTTAAAGATTTTAAAATAGATCTAGATAACTAAATAAGTTTATCTATATTTATTATATTTATTTAAAAAAAAATCTAATTAAAGAAAGCGCTATAGATCTAGATATATTCCCCTCTATAACTAAATTATTTAAAAATTAAAAAAAATATTAAATTAAATAAGAGTTTATTCTTTTTTTTATCTTATATAATTTTTAATAAATATATAATACTATTATCTAGTAATAATATTTAATAGATATAATCGCTATTATAGTCTATAAGAATATCTTCTTAAGCGTAATATTATTCTTTCTTTTATTTAATAACTAATCTTCTTATTATAGCGAAGCTCTTAGTTTTAATATATCTAATATATATTAAACGAGGCTTATATCTAATATAAATCTTATATAAAATAAGTTTATAGCTTATAATAGAGCTATAATTATAAAAATAGTTTATCGCTATTATAAGCTTTAGCTAAAAAATTTAATTAATATTAATATCCTCTATAATAATATTAATAATACTAAAAAAGATTTAATCGAGTCGTTTAATAACTCTATTTTATTCAAGATTTCCTAATTAGACTAGCTTTTAAATAATATTATAATTAATATAATAAATATTAAAATTATAGTTTTTATACTCGCTTCTATAATTACTCTATAGACGTCTAATAATATAATTACTATATTTATTATAAAGCTAAAAGCGCTTAAAGATCGTAAAGATATTACTTTTTTATTCGATAACTTTAATTTTAAAGCGTTTATTATAATTATTTAAAAAGATAATAAAGTATTTATCTCTATCGAAGTTATATAGGGTGATAGAGCTATAGATATCGATATAAATTAAATTATTTAATCTTTCCTTTAAGCGAATATAGAATTTATATAATTTATTTTTTATTTTTTTAATAATATATAAAATATAAAACTTTATTTCTATAATCTTTTTAATAAGATCTATACTCTTAAATAACTTAGCGAATTTTTAAATATTTTAATATTCTAAATAATTTATATAGATATATTAAAGATTAAGAGTTTCTTTATTAATTTTATAAGGCGTTTTATCGAAGTCGAAATCGAAATTAGAGTTAAAGATATTAGATTTAGCGAAAATAGAAATATCTTTATTTATTAAATTAATCTTCTTTTTATATTTTAAAATAGCTTAAAGTATAATAAACTTTATATTATATTATTTAAATATTAATATAAATATTAATTCGACTTTAAACGATATTAATATAAATTTTAACTTTTATATATAAAAGATATATAGATTATTTTTCTATAATTAAGTAGTAATATTATAATAATTAATTTTAATATTATTTAAAACGAATTTTATAGATAGATTATTATATATTAATTACTCTTAAAAAATTAGATTTAGAGATAATTTAAAAAAGTAAAGAATATTAATAAGAATTAACTTCTTCTTCTTATTATCGATAATAATATTAAAATATATTTTATTAATATTAATAAAGATAAGAGAATTTTTAATATTCTTAATTAAATAAATATTATTAATTATGAAATTAAGGGAATAATACTTAATAAAGGCGTCTTAATAAAGAGTAAAGTACTATAAATAGATATAATCTAAAGTCTATCGTATAAGCGAGCTATCGAATTCAGCTATATATATAATATACATTTCTCTTTCGATATTAATAAAATTATAATAACGCTTCTTACTAGACTTATAATCCTTATTCTTATTCTTTTTATTATTAGACTTAAAATTATTATCTCGAATATTATCTCTATTATTACTATCGTTAATATCTTTATTTTAACTCTTTTTATTAAATTAATTATACTTTATTTTAATATAATAATACTTTTTATAGTAGATATAGTATTTAACTTACTTTTAAATTATATAACTATTAAAATTAAATATAATTTTTTTCTATAATTTAATAGTAGTAACGAGGCTTAAATTATTTAAGATAAGACGATAAGAGCGTTAAGTAGTAAAGATATAGTTAAATTTAATACGCTTAGAAAACGAGTTAATAACTATCTAAATAAATTAAGTAATAATATATTCTAGCGAGAAGATAAGCTCTATATTTACCTCGTTTATTAATTTATAATTTTAAATATAATAAATAAAATAGGCGTTATAGACCTTATCTAATTCGATATAAAAGAAAAAAATAAAAAAGTTAGTTTTTAATTTTAACTTAGATAATATATTAATAATATCGATATAAATACCTTTAAGGCGAGTTATAAAATTTAATATATCTTTATATTAGTTAAGATCTAATTTAAATAACTAATAATAAAGATTATTAAAAATATTAAAATCTTTAAACTTATTATTAATAATAATAATCTCTTATAAAAAATAGATATTAATTTACTTTTTAAGTTTAATAATAAATTATTATTAAGGTAACTCTAAATAGTATTAATAACTAGTTTATATTTTAGCTTTTATTTAATAACTTTATTTTTAACGATATTAATAAATCTTATAATTTTAGCGTTAGATATATTTTTAACTAAGATAGAAATAATAAAGTAGTCTTTTTATTTAACTTTAGTAAATTTAATAAGATACTACGCTATAAGATATTAACGTATATTTTATTATTATACTTAAAGGCCTTTAAGTCCTTTAAACTTAGCGATATAAAGAGATAATTTACTAAACTTTATATTTAAGCTAGTTTCTTTTAATATAATTTTAGCTTCGATATATTATTTAAAGCGCGAAGAAATTAAGAGCTTATAAGAGAATTAAACTTAATAGACTATATAATAATATTAAAGAGATTCTCGCTATTAATTAATTCGAGAAATAACTCGTAGATTAAATTATTAAAAATTATGAAGTTATTAAAAAGATAGATAAATATATAATTATATTCTTAATTTTCTAAACGCTTTCTAAATTAATATTAAACTTTATTTAATATTTAATTATATTAAAAGAAATCGCGTTTAAAAATATATTTATCTACGCGTGCTTTATTATATAATATATAAAATTATTTTTAAGAAATATCTAGAGATATAATAAGCGTATATAGTCTATAGTAGCTTTTAAGCTTATCTTAAATTATAAAAGATATTAATAAATAATTATATTTAAGATATTTAATATTATCTTAATTAAGAGAAGATATTAATATATAATTATATTTAAAATATATAATATTATCTTAACTAATATAATTAAATAAAGGATTTTCTTAAGATATAATTAGATTTAAAGATAATTAGATAGATATAGAGTCTATATTAAATAAAAAATTTAAAAACTCTTTATATTCTTTATCTTACGCGGTAATTATATTCTTTATTAATTAGATATTTAATTATTAACTCGATAATCTATTAATTAAATAATCGATAGTATTAATATAATAATACTTCGCTATAATCTATCTAATTAATATAATTATATTTTAATTAGAAAATAAAAGTACTTCTTTATATATTACCTCTTTTATAACTATATTATTTTTATTTATAAATTTAGCGTTCTATAAATAAAATTAATATTATTTAAAGCGCTTAATTAATTAATTAGTATAGCGAAATTTTTAGCTAATTTAACACTTAAGCTCTTTATTCTAATTCTTTACTTTATAATATAATAGTTAAAGATAGTAATAGCGAGGTTTTTATAAGGATTATAGCTATTATATAATAAGTATAATTTATAATTTAAAGATTTATAAAGCTTAAGAAGTATTATCGAGTTATCTTAAAGTAAATTAATTAGATATTTAATATTACGATAATATTGCTAAGCGATATAATATTATAATAAAGCTTTTCTTTATTTTTTAAGTATTTAATTAATAAGCTAGCTAGCTTATAAGTAATATACTAAATAAATACTCTATAATTTAAGTTTATAACTTATTAAAGTAGTAAATAAAATACTTAATTAATTAGATCTAACTATAAAGAGCATTATAAATATATATATCGCCAAGCCTCGGTAAACCTTCCTTACCTCGGCAAACCTTCCAACTTAGTTAGATAACACATTTCGACATTAATATCTATAATTAATTATTCTCTTTTATAATAATTTTTAAACTAAGAATAAATAAATTATATATTTTTATTTAAGATCTTAATTATAATAAAGATTTTAATCTAGATCTTACTCTATTAAATTCTACTTTTACTTTAAATACTACTTTATTTAAATTAATTTTAAAACCTTTATAATTTTAAAATAATAATATTAACGAGAATATTATTATTAGCTTCTTATCTTTAAAGATAAATATAAAGTTAATTAAAGACTTTAATAAAAATATATTTATAAATAATATAAAGAAGAGCGAGTTATATTATTCTAAAGAAGCGGAGAATAATATAAATTTAAGTAAGAATAATAAAGAATATAATAGAGAGTATAAATAAAGCGGTAATAACGATAATAAGAACTTATTTATAATATATTTCTACTATATATACTATTAATTCTAATTATATAATAATTATCTAATAAGATATTTCGTATATCTTAAGACTTATAACCTCTTATATTACTTTAATATCTTAAAAATCTTAAATTTAATAATAAGAATAAGATTAAAAATAAGTAATATTTATCTCTATCTTCATCTCCATCGCTATCTTCATCTTCATCTCTATCTCTATTAAGATATTCTTTATCTTATACTCCTCTATCTAAAATCTCTCCGCTATTATCTACTCTTTTTTATAAAATTATTTATTAATTAATAAATAAAGAAGTATTCTTTTCTTCTCTATATCTAATATTTAAATTATAATTTAAAAAGTTAAAAAATATAAAGGCGGAGTATATTAGGCTAAGAGAAATTCTTTAACTATTATAATCTTTTATAAATAATAATAATAAGAATAATTCTTTAAATCTTATATAAATACTTTTACTTAAGCTTAATATACTAAAATAATAAATTCGCTAATATATATTACTATTATAATTAATACGAAAGCCTTTATTAATTATAATCGAAAAATAATTATCGCTTTTATAATATTAAAAGAAAGTTTAATAATAAATAATTAAATATATAATATAGTAGTATTAATATAATTCGATTAATTTAGTTTAAACTATTCTTTTAATTATAACGTTATAAAAGAAGATATTTTTTAAAATAATATACTACGTAAATAAATCTATAAAGTTATAAGAATCTTAAATCTAAAAATTCTTTATATAAATAATATTAGAGAATATCTATTATATTTAAATTAATAATTTAATTATTTTTAATAATATTATTTATATTAAGATAATATTACTCTATAAAATAAATTATATAATCTTTATAGATTAAGATTATAATTATACTATAAGTAATTATAAAGTAATAATCTATTTTAAAAATATTTAAATTAGATTTAGATATCGAGTATAAGCTTTTTCTATTAAAAAATCTTCTTATTAAATAATCTTCGAATATAATTAATAAATATTTATTTATATATCTTAATTAAGAATATAGCGAAGATAATAAAGAAGAAATAGTTTTTCTTAATAAATAAAGATATATTAAAAGAATTCTTAATCTTAAATCTTTAAGCGTATAATCTCTTTAATAGCTTTATTAAACTTATAGCGAATTTAAAATAACTTACTTTAATTATTAAAAATTTAAATTACTTATTATTAATCTATATAAATCTTTATTATATTTCTTATTTATCGACGATTTTAGCGTATATAAAAATATATATTAAGCCTTAAAAGCTTTTTATTTAATTTTTACTTATTTAAACTATAATAAGCGAAAAAAGCTTATAAATATATTTATATTATTATTAAATTTTTATAATATAAAAATAGAAGATATAATAAAAGTCTTTAATAGATTTATTTAGAGATTAAATTAAAGAATATAATTAGATATTAATAAAGAGATAACTACTATTTAGATATTCGCTATTATATTTCTAAAAGATATATTATAATAAATTAATAATATAGACTTTATAAGATATAACGTTAGAATAAATTATTAAAGCTATTTCTATTTAAAGAAAGAGAGAGAAAATTTAAACTTTAATATTATAGATAATAAGAGATATTATTAATAGATTATTTAATAAAGAAAATACGCGAATAGCTTAAATAATATAGATTTAAAGATTTTTATTCGCGAGATAGATATTTAATTAAAGATTCTATTAATTACGAAACTTATTTTAGCTTTTAATCTTATATAATTATATTTTTATAATACGCTTTATTCTAAATAAAGAGGTTTAAATAGAATTTTATAAGATTTTCTTATAATTTTAATTCTTAGTAAACGCGATATATTAATATATCTAAAAATCTTTTAAAACTTTTAATTTTCTTTAAGGTGAAAGCGAATCTAGAGTTTAATATTCTATATCTAATTATAATTACTTTTTAAGATAGAAAAGACTACGATTCTAACGCTATTAATACTTTAAAGTTAAATAAAAATAAATAAATTTATTTTTTTATTTTTATAAATAATAATAAGTATTATAATTATTAAGTTTTCTCCACTTTAAGTAGTAATAAAGACGTTTAATATAATTACTTATTCTAATATATTAATTAATACTTAGCGCTATATTAAATCTAATTTCCTTTATTAATATATATTAAAAGTATATAAAATCTATTAAGATCTTATTATCTATAAAGCTTCTATTATAATAAACTTTAACGAATTAAAATTAAATTCTAATTATAATAGAGAATTACTAAATAAGATATTAAAGAAGATAATATTAAATAAGAATTATTCTAATTTTAAAGTTATTTTCTAGATATTATTAGAATATAAAGCTAAATTAATTAAAGAAAAGAAAAAGGAAAGAAAAGAGAATAATAAGTTCGAGAAGCTTTCTAAGCTTTCTAATATATACGCTAACTTATATCTAATTAATAATATAATTAAATATATAATAATAATAAACTCAAATATTCTAATAGACGAATTAAAGTATAAATATATTTTATAAAGCTTAAATTATCGTAATTAATTATTATCTTAAAATCTTTAAAGATATAACTAATATTATAGTACCTTTAAACTTAATAATTTATCTCTTTACTAAAAATATAATCTAATAATCTCTATAATTAAGACTAACGAATATATAAAATTATAAATATTTAAAATTAATAAATATCTTAATTCTTCTAAATATATAATATCTAACTCTTATAAAAAGCTTTCTATTAATTAATAAGTAGAGGATAAATAATATTATTAAAGATTATTATAGTATTTTTATAAATAATTAATATAAGATTAAAAAGCTCTTCTTAATTAAATTTATTTTAAATAGATTTTAAATAACGATTATAACGAACTTAATAAGACTTTCTCTATAATACGACTTTATTTAATATCTAATAACGATATATTAATAAGACTATAATATTTAAGTAATAAATTTTAACTTAAAATTATTAAAATAATATCGAAGAATAGCCTATATTAATTTATAAGTAACGCTATCTTATTTCTTAAGTACGCGATTTATAAGTAATTAATAAAGTCTTTAATAGAATTAATCGTCGTTATATCTATAATATTAATAATTATTTTAATATTAAGAGTATTAAAAGGCGGTTAATATAGTATTTCGCGTATATCTATTAACGAAGGAGGTATACTTTTCTAATTATTTATATAATGAAGTAATTATAAAATAAGAACGAAGATATACTTAATCTAGTATTAATATTACTAATCTATTTCCATTAAACTAGATAATAAATATTTAGACTTTTTAAATTAAAGTATTAAGATTTATATATAATAAATATATTAACAAAGTTAATTTAAAATAAGAATTAAGATTCTTATATATTAAAGTATATTTAAAGAATATTATATCTATAAATCTAATATACTTATATAAATAACTACGTAAGACTTTATATAAATAAGTACTTTATTTATCTTCTTAGAGGTTCTTATATAAATATATATAATATACGAGATTATAAAAGAATATAATATAAGAGTAATTAAGTTATAAAAGAGTTATAAGATAATAATCGAATTGATTATATAATCGTTATAGATTTTAAAAGAAGTATTCTATAATTTATAACGATTATATAATCGTTATATTATTATTATATAACGAGTAAAGGCCTATGAATTAAATTCATAACCATTTTTTTTGATTAGGGCTGTCGAGTAAATTTGGTGAGCGATCTTTGGTGAGCGAACTTTGGTGAGCGATATTTGAATTCCTTGCGCTTTAATAATTATAAGACTAAATTTAGAAATTCTTTTTTTATCTGAAAGCCCACATTTCGTTCTACAATTTAAAAAAAAAATCTCTAAAATTTAATAGAAAACAAAAAAGTTATTGTATATATTAATAACGTACACCTATTTTTGATAAGGGAGACGCGGGAGGAGGAGATTTTGATGGTTACGGACGCTAATTTATTTACCCGCGATAACTCAGCCGGTCTAGCTAAAAAGCGTAGAGGTTTCGAATTTATAATTGGCTGCACATATAAATTCAAGGTTTTTAAGCTTAGCTCTATCTTATTCTTTTATATATACTAATCGTTATGTAATCGTTATATTATCGTCGTATAACTATTATATTATTAATATATAATTAGTCGAAAACGAGTTATATAATAGTTATATACTAGTACTAGAACTTTATAAACTAATAGAATAATATCCATTTCGAGACCTCGAAATAATATAAGAATTTTTAATATTTTACTTATATTGTTTTGAGACTAATAATTTACTTATATTACTTCGAGATCTTAAATAAAATAAGAATTTTAACATTTTACTTATATTATTTCGAGATCTTAAAATAATCTAAAGATTTTTATTAGTTTATTTATATTATTTCGAGATCTTAAAATAATATAAGAGTTTTTAATTAATTCGAGTTCTTATATAATATAAGGATTTTTTATTTATATTATTTTAAGACCTCGAATAAAATAAGGATTTTAGTTCGATATTTTTTATATAAGGATTAAATAGCGATAGCCCTCTTATCGATAAATACGAATTAAAAAAATAGATTATCGCTATAAGATATATCTATTTATAAATAATTATTAAAGACTTAGTTTAATATCTATATTAGAAAGTATAAGAATATTCGATATTATTCTACTCGCTTTCGAGTTTATAACCTATTAAAAGTAGAATATTAGATATATTAGAAATTAATTAAAAGACTAAAAGACTAATTATTAATTTATAGAATATAGAAATATTTATATATATAAAATAGATAATTAATAGTAGCTAATAATTACTAGTTTTAATAATATACGATATATTATATAATAATCGAAGGGGCTAGTATTATAATAGATATAATATATTTTAACTCGCTTAAAATAAAAATAATAGCGACTCTTAATCTCTTATATTATTAATAAATTATATTTATTTAAATTTATAACTATTTAAAAAAAAACTCTATTAAAAAGATTGAAAGAATATCTCTATAGCTATTATAGTTTTTATATAATAAATTTTAAATATTATAAAATAAATATTAAAAGCTTAAGAGTAATTATAGTTATAGAGATAAATAATAATTATAATATAATAATTATCGAATAAAGCTTAAACTTATAATCTATAGAAATATAAAATAAAATATTTAATTATTAATTATAGAGTTATTATAAAGAAAAGAGCGATTAGATATAAATACGCTAAAATATATTATATAACTATATTATATAATTACTAAGACGTTAAAAATTACGTAATTCGAATTTTAATAAAAAATAATAATAATAATTTTAAAATATTTTAAATTATAATTAGATTATTAATATTAATATTTAATTATTTTAATTAATATTTAAAATTTTAAAATTAAATATTAATATAGAATAGCTTTACTTTTAATAAAGTTAAATATTCAAATCTAATAAAAATTAATAGAATTTAGAAAATCTTAATAATATAATATAATTATATAACGATATAATTATATATTTAAATATATTTAACGAGTTTAATATTTTAATTAAATATAATATATTTTAATTTACTTATAAAGAGATAAAAGTAACTCTTAATCTCTTATATTATTAATAAATTAAATTTATTTAAATTTATTTAAATTTATAATTATTTTAAAAGAAAAAAATATCTTTCTTAAGAAAATTGTTAAAATATGAGGTAAAACACTTAGTTATATTGACTAGAGAGTTCTATAAAAGAAAAGAGCGACTAGATATAAACACACTAAGGCGTGTCACGTAACTGTATTACGTGATCGCTAAGACGCCAAAAGTTACATAATTCGAATTCCAACACTCCCCTTCGCACGTATTCTTTTATATGCGAAATTTGATAGATACAAAGTTTAATGCTAATAGTGTTAAAATTAAATAAATAAAATGAAATCTAAGCTAGATAGCTAAAGTAAGTTTAGCGCCGGGTAGCTAAAGTGAAAAGTCGAAATCTAAAAACGACTATATCAAACCCCCAAAATATCAAAAAACGGTTTTTCGGAAATTTTATTTCCAGGCTATCTAGTAGACACCAAAAATCGATTGATTCGAGGCCACTAAATGAAATAATTGAAAGAAATTCTTCGTTTCACATATTACGACCGGCTATTAACGAGTTTATAGAGTATTAAGCCTAAGGCTCGACGGGCGGCTTAAATAAATTACTCGAATTGCGAGGATTAATAAAATAGCTCTTTTAAAGTAGGAGTCGGCTCCTCTAAATAGATAATACTATAGATAATATTTCAGCCTAATTAGTATATGAAACTTCTTAAATTTATTCTTAAATAGTACCTTAGTAAGTTTATTAATTATCTATTATTTAATGAAAATATACTTAAGAGTAATATTATTAGCGATAATTTATTCTTATATATAGTAATATTAAATATCGATATATTTAATATATATATAAAATTAAGAATTTTTAATAAAAGCTATAATATTCTAATTATTATAATAAATAATAATAGCTTATATACACTTAGCGCTAAGATTAAGTTAATTAAGAAGTTTATATAATTAAACTATCTTCTTAATAGCTTATATTTAATTAATATATTTAATCTTATAAAAGAATAGCGTTATAATAGACTATCGTTTCGATAATTAATTAATAATAATATTACTTATATTAAAAACGTAATTAGAGATAAAATATTAAGTATTCTAATTACCCGTCTAATTCGCGTCTATATAATTAATAAGTAATTTTAAATCTTCTCTAAATATTAACTACTAATTCTTAATATTATTTAAATATTAAAAGATACGCTTAATAGCCTTCTAATAGAATTTATTTAGATTTAAAATATATTTAGAGACTATTAAGACGGCGAATATAATATCGAATTAAATATCTAATATTATATATATAAATAATTTAATAATTAATAAAAAGAAATGGGGAGTTTATTTTTTAGGCCTCTCGCGTAGATCTAAACCTATTAATTAACGGTTATAATAACGGTTTAATAACTATTTAAGATATATAATCGTTAACCAACAATCAATTAGTAATCAATTAACGATTAAAAAAATAAATATAAAGTTTTATAATTTCTTAATTATAATCTATTAGTTATTTAATAGTTAATTATTAAATTTAATATTAAAGTTAATAAAGTATTTTTTAAAGCTATTCGCAACTATAAATAGTATAATATAGTATCTATAGATGATATAATTTATTAAAGTCTTTAATATATATAATTATACTTTATATAAATTAAAGCTATAATATTCTCTATATATAATATCTTACTATATTCTTCTATAAAGTCTTAAGTTAATATTAAAATATATAGTATTACGCTAAGAAATGAATTTATATTAATTAAAGTTATAAATAAAGTAATAGATAGTAAAGTTATAGATAGTAAAGTTATAGATAGTAAAGTTATAGATAATAAAGTTATATATAGATTATTAAAGCCTTCGATATATTATTATTAATCGCTATTATTATCTTCTCTATTATTAAAGATTATTTTATTATCTTTCTTATCGCCGTTAATATTTAATATCTAATTCTTATTTATATTAATATTAGATTCTTCTATAATTACGTTTAAGTTTTAATTAATATTAATCTTTAAACGTTTTTTATACTATACGCTATAAGATATTATATATTTAAAATAAAAATCGAGTAATTAATATTTAAATCTAGTTTTTTAATAAAGAGCGTTAAATAAATTTAAAAGATACTTATATATATACTTTATTAATAATAAATTAATTAAATTTTTAAGATATAGCTTCGTTAAATAGAAATATATAATAAGCTATAGAAAGATTTTTAGATAGTAAAATAATTAGTTACTATATTTATAATAGACTTCGATAAATCTATAAATAGATATAATAGAAAATTTATATTTAAGAAATCTCAGTCTATCTTCGATAATTACCTCGAAATCCACTATTTTAATTTTAAATCTAAATATACTCTTTAGCTATTTAAAATTATACTTCTTATAAATCTTTATCTTAATATTTATAAACGTTAATAATTTTAAGCGTAGCGTCTAACGCTTTAAATCTATAATACTCTTAATTTATCGCTATATTTACTATAGCGTTTACTTAAAAATCTTATCTTTTTATATCTTATATAAACGTTAGATACGATATTTAGCCTTTTTATATACTTAATAATTACTTTTTATATCTAGAAAAATAGCTTAAACGAGTTTATCTACATAAGTATTTAATAGAAAAATAAAAAAATAGCGTCTAATTAATAGATTTAATTAGAAGAAGATCTCTACTTTAAACTTTAACGAATATATAAAATCTTTAATTCTTCTTTTTATAGTACTAAACTAGCTTATAATAATATCGTATTTATTTATCTAACTCTACGAATTACTTTTAAGTATTAATATTACTATCAAATTACTTTAACTTCTCTCCTCTCTATTAAAAGTCTTATCGTCCCCTATACTTACGACGTACTATATATTTTTTATTAAAACCTTTAAAATTATATTTATAGACTTAATAATAGAAAACTTAATAATAGCTATAGTAGGCTTTATATATAAAGGTTTAAAAGTCTTTGATATAAGCTACGTGGCAGCTATAATAGGCTTTAAGCGTAAAATCTTTAAAGCCTTTAATATAGACTATATAATAGCTATAAAAGACTTTATACGTAAAATCTTTAAAGTTTTTAATATAGACTATATAGTAGTTATAAGAGGCTTTATATATAAATACTTAAAAGTCTATAATATAACCTAGATATTAAATTTTTTAATTTAAGAAAATTATTAGTTTAGAGCTATAAAAGTATTAGATAATATATTACTTTAATAGAGCTACTATATAAAAATATATTATTAATCTCTTTTATATTCGACTTATTAAGAGATTATTTATATTAATATTTATTATATTAAGATATAATCCTCGCTAGCTTATTTTTAAACTCGCTATTTTAAATAAGAGATCTCTTAAATATAATATTATATATTCTAGATCTAGACTTAAATTGCTAAGAATTTAATATTTATAATCTACGTTAAATAATCAATTTATCTATTATTATAAAAATAATTAATAAAATATTTCTATAATTATAATAATTAGAGAAGAGAGAAATTTAAATAAATTATATATCTCGTTATAAAAAAAGTTATCTAAAGTATTTCTAGGCTAAATTAAATATTCGCGATAGACTTTAACGCTAAAACTTATCTAATCTCTCTATCTCCCTTATAAAATAAGTATATCTTTATATTCTCTTTAATTCTCGCAGTTCTAATCACAATTTAAGAAAAACGAGTAAATTAATAAATAATAATATATTTAAAAATATAGATCTCGCTATAGAAGATTACTATAGAGTAGTCTATCGATTAAATTAAATATTATTATAAAATTATAAAAATATAATTATAAACCTCTCTTTATATATATAGAGCGAGAGTTATTACTTATTTACGCGTTACTTAATTTCTATATTTATCTTAATTATAAATTTACTCTTTATAAGAAAGATATAAAATAAATTCTATTAGTTCTTAAAATCTTAATTTTATAAGTTTTTAATTATCTTACTTTAATATTATTATTATAACTTATCTTATACGAGACTATAATCTAATCTAATCGAAGTCTTATATAGATAAATAAATACTCTATAAATTAATTCGCTTATTCTATTATTCTATATCTAAAGTCTTTTATAATTATAATAATATTCTTATTAATTAAAGTTTATAAAAAAGAGCTAGTTTTTTATAAGTACGAAGATCTTCGTATAGAATTAGAATTTATAGATATAAATAAAATAAAACGCTTTATTAAAAGTAATCGATTTAGACTATACTTCGAAATCTACGCTTATATCTAAATACTACTATAATAAAAAATTGTAAAATATATAAATAAATCTTATAGACGAGAGCTATAATTTATTATAGTTAAGAAATATATACTTATTAAAAAGTAATTAGAGTTTAATAAATTTTTAACTCTATATTCTAATAAATCTAATTAAGATTAAATAGATTATTATATCTACGTAATATACAATATTTATTATATTAATATTAAAAGTACTTCGAGATTATTCTTTAATAAAGAACTTTCGTTAACGTAAATTAATTTAAGAGTTTAATTATTTATTAAATATAAGAAATATAATTAAATCTTCTCTAGATACCTTTTATTAAAAGATATATAAAACTCTTTTATAAAAAGTAAGTTAGAGCGTTTAATAAGCACTTAGCTATTATAGCCTTTAGCGAGCACTCTATAATAAATTAGCAATATATTATAATCTTTAACTTCAAATCTATTAAATTATTCGATAAATATTTATTTAATAAATATTTTTAGAAAGTATTCTTTTATAGATATATTAACTTCGAGTAAGATAATATATTATTATAGTCTTCTATAATCTCTTCTTAATTTACTTTTTTATTATCTTTATCTTCTAAAAATAAGCGACTCGCCCGAATTAGGCTTATTACTAATTTTTTATTAAATACTATTTATAATTAAAAGATAATATAATTTAATAAGTAGATTAAAGTTATATAGTTAAATAATTAAAAGCTTAAGTTTAATTATAATATTAATAAGAAGAATAAAGATAATATTAAGATTAAGATTTTAATAAATATTTAAATAATAGCGATCGAGAATAGAGCTAGAAAGTTTAATATTAAGAAGCGATTTTAGAAAGTATAGTTTATCGATAAGTTAATTCGAAAGAGTAATAATATAAGAGCTTTTAAGAAAAGTCTTAAATTAATTAAATAAATTACTACTTATATTATAGATTATAATTAGAAGATTTAATTTAATAAAATTACGCGTAATTAAAAAATAAATATTATTTAATATTAATTATAAAATAATATAATAGCGATAGAATTTAACGCGTAATAGTTATACTTCGATAGTAAAGACTATTAGCGAGAAGATCTTAAGAACTTATATTATCTACTTTATATACCTTAATACGATAATAAGATTATCTTTTATATATCTAATATAAATCTATTTTAATAGCTTAAGTTTTAATAGTTAATAGCGATAAAAATAATTATTAAATTTTATCTACAATCTTACTTATAAGTCTACTTTCTAATAAACTATATTAATCTAGAAAAAATATAAATTATTATTAGCTATCTCTTATAGATAAACCTCTTTCTATTAATATATATATTCTATTATAGACTTTCTATTATAGACTTTCTATTATAAACTTTTTACTATAGACTTTCCGCTATAAGCTTTCATAGATAGACTTTTACTTATATAGCTTTCGCTAATTATTAATCTAACTTTAAAAATTTTATAAAAATATTTCTATTAAAAATTAATCTCTTATAAAACTAATTTTTATTTTAATATTTAAAATTCTTATATTATAATAAATTAAAGCTATTAATTTTATCATCTTAAACGCCTTCGAAATATATAAATATTATAAAAATACTCGATATTCGAAGTCTATTATAAATAAGCGTATAATTATAAAAACTCTTTATTATATATATAAGCTATTCGATAAAAAGAAGTAGTATTTTAGAGTTATAATTATAAATAGCTATACGATATTCGCGATTTATTATAATTCTATAGCTATTCGAAAATATTAAATTAATAAATTAATTATATCGAAGATAAAGATTAATAAAATTCGCTTTTAAATAAACACTCTTTAAAAAAAAAGCTTAAAAAATTATTTTAACTTAATAATTAACGATAAATATTATCTATTAAAATCTCTCTCTATTAATATCTTTAATTCGATATTATAATTAAATACTTTACGCTATATTATAATTAGCGCTATTTTTATTTTTAATAATATTAATATTTAATTAAATTATATATTTTTTATTAAATTATTTAATATTAATAAGTAATAGTTAAAAAGATTATTTATAAAAATATACTTTAGAGATAATAAAGATTTATTTTTTATTTTTAATAAGTATATAGTAACTAAGCTATAACTTATTATTCGCGCTATAAAAAATTAAATTCTTATTTATTAAATAGATTTTATCGAGTAAGATTTTTAAATAGTTAAGATATAGAAAAAGCTAGTAATTCGCTATATCTTATAAAATTAAATTTCTTTCGAAATAAGTTATAAGATTATTAATTCTCTATCGCGTATTAAAACTATTATTATTAATTATTTATTTAATAAGAAAGAGTAAAAATAATATATTAAATTCGAGAAGAAACTTATTAGCTAGCTTCTTATTTTTAAAGAAAAGATAAAATTAATAAAGTAATCGCTAATAATATAGCGTAAATTATTATTATTAATAATATAAATTAATCTCTCTAATCTAGATAAGATTTAAAATTTAAAATTAATTAATATAAAGAGAACTTTTAATAAAAAGTATTTCTTTCTTAAATAATTTATAATTTATATAAAATCGAGTATAAAGAATCTAGATTTATTACTTTAGAAATTACTTAAGAATATATTAAAGCTATATACTTTACTTCGTAATATTTATAGCTAGATATATATATACTTTACTATTTCTATAAATATATAATAAACTTTCTACTATAAACTTTTATAATAATCTCTTATAAATATCTCTTTATAATAGTTTTTTATAAATATTAATTTTATTATAAATTATAAGAGATTAAAAGAAAATTCTAATCTTCTATTAATTATTAATTATTATAATACTTCTTATTATAATCTTTTAACTTCTCGCGATTAATTATATAATTTTTAATATTTATTAATAAATAGAAGAGCGCGATATTATTATTATAATATTTATTAAATATATTAATTAAGTTTAAATTCTAATTATAATATATATAATAAAATTAACTAATCTAAATCTATAATAGATATATTAAAGAGTTTATATAATTAAATATATATATAATTTAAATATTTAGATTTAAGCTCTTAAACGCGTAATATATATAAAAAATTTAAATATAATAATATAAATATATAAATACTATATTACTAATAATTTTAATAATTAAATAATTTAAAGAAATATTAAAAAGACTATATTATAGATAATAGCGAAGTTAAATTAATAAATCTTTAATAATAAAGATAATATAGAAAACGTTACTATTAATTTTAAAGAATAAATATTTAAAAAGAAGAAGATAATAAGATATAATCGAATTAAATAAAATAAAATAAGTAAGATAAGTCTTATATCTTATTATTATATAAGATATTTTAATATATTCTATTATAGCGAAAGAGCGAGGAAATTCTTCTTTAGATATATTAAACTCTTTTATTAAAAGCTTTTATTCTATTAATTTCTCTATTTATAAATAATATATAAAAGTTTATAATATAAAGTCTATAATAGAAAGTATATTACGACGATATCTTTAATTAAAGATATAATAATTATTTAATTATAATATATCTTTAAAACTTCTAATAGAGAGGCTTTTTTTTTTCCTACGATCTATAATTATAATTTATATATTTTAATAATAATTAAAGATTATTATAATAATCTTTAAAAAAAGAGTTAATAACTTTAATATAGATTATATTAAATTCTTATTATATATATATATAGCGATTATAAAAATATAAGTTTAATTAGAATTTTTTATACTTATAAATCTATTAATTAAGTTTAAGAAATCTATATTAAAAATATAATATATATTATTTAATATTATATCTAAGAAGTTTAATAATTTATATAATCTATTTAAATTAATAATTAATATTTCTATTATAACTAAATATCTAATTAAAAATTATAAATTTAAATTATATATTATTATTATTAATAATCTATTAAAATATATTAAGACTTACTTATAGAGTTTATATAGCTCTTTAATAAAATTATAACTCTTTAATAAAATTACGTCTTTTAATTCTATAATCTTTAAAATTTTTTAATAAATTTATATTTATCTAGAATTATTTATTAAGAATTATTTTATTAATTCTCTATTAAAGAATAATATCTTAATTTTATAAGATAAATTAATTATAAATAATTAATTAAAATATTAATAATAATAATTAATCTTTATTATCTTTAAATTTAAATTTTATTTATTATATTCGCGATAATATAATTAATAATAAGATATTTACTAGCTTTTTCGATAATCTTCTCTCTATTAATAATCTTTCTTCTATTAATAACTTTACTTCTATAAATAACTTTTCTATTAAATATTTTTAAGATAATTAAGATTTCTTTAAATAGTCTAATAAAGGCTTTTATAATAAGATACTTTTATTTATAATCTCTAGCGATTTCTTTAAATAGTTTAATAAAGACTTTTATAATAAAATACTTTTATTTATAATCTCTAATAATTATAAGAGTAATAAATAGATAAATAACGATATAAATATTAATTTATTATTTTATAATTTTAATAAAGAGATATATAGATAAGAGTAGAGATAGATATATATAGTTATAGATAATAATAAGAATTTAGATAATAAAGATAATAAGAATTTATTTATTATATTTAATTTTTTAAGATATAGTATTATTATATTAATTATTATATAGTCTATTAAAAAAGTTAATAAAGTATTTTAAGAATCTTAATTATTTATCTTTTTTAAATTATTTAAAAATTTTAATATTTTTAGTAATAAGAATAAATAATTAGCTTCTTTATTATTAAGTTTAGAATTATAAAATTTAAAGTGAATATTTTTATTAATTCTTTTTTATTAAGTTTAATTATTAACTCTCTTTTTAATTTCGTTATTTAAAATAATTATTTAATAAGATAGAAAAGATATTTTATTTTTATTATTATATTTAATATTAAATCTATAATTTAAGAAATTAAATAAATCGCGAGTAGACTATATAAGACTATAAGAGATTTTTTAATTATTAAAGTCTTTAATAATAAAAAGCTTTATAATTAAGAAAAAAAATAAAAACTTAAAATTAGATATATATACTCTTTCTTTAAAGCTAGATATATTAAAGCGATAGATTTATTAATATATTCTCTTATTATAATTATTATAAAAATTTCTTATAATTATAATTAAGAAATAGCTATTATTATTATAATAAGAGAAGAATATATAATAATAAAGTATTAAATATTAAATATAATAATATTAATATAAACTCTTAAATCTTATATATATTATACTATTAGCGATATATTTATATAAAAAAATATTTTTTAAAATAATATAATATATAAATAAGTTAATAAAGCTTTAATAATTATATATATAAAAATCTTCTATTTAATTAATATTAGAGAAAATTTATTATATTTAAAAAAGAATATTTATTATTTCTAGAGATCTAATATAAATTTATTTATCTTTATATTATATTAAATATATAATATTTATTAATCGCGATTATTAATAAGATATAATAAAATATATTATTATAATATTTATAAATAATTATAAATTATAAAATATTTATTTTTAATAACTTCAATTTAAATCTAGATAATAAATATAAACTTTTTTTTATAAAGAATATTTTATTAGAATAAACTTTATAATCTATTATTTAATATCTTAATATTTATTATAATTATAATTTTAAAAAAGATAAAAAAGAGATTATCTATTTAGATAATCGTTATTTTATTTAAAAAAAATTTAAATTTAATTTATTTATTATATAATCTTTATATTAATTATATTTAATTTATAATTATTTTAAAATAATATATTTTAATTATAATTATTTTAAAATTATTATTATAAAATCTTTTATTAATTTTCTCTATCTTCTCTTTATTAATAATTTCGATATTTATAAAAATATATATTATATATTTAAAGTATTTTATCTTATTTTAATATATCTAGACTACGCGAAGTATAGAAAACTTATAAATATATTTACTTTATTTTTAAAATTTTATAATATTAATATTAAGAATATAATAAAAGTCTTTTATAAATTTATATAAAATTTAAATCGTAAGATAGAGTTTAAAATTAATAACGTTATAAATATATTTTAGACTTTTATTTTAATCTTTCTTAAAAATATACTTTAATAAATAAATAATAATAACTTTATAAGATATATCGCTATTATAAATTATTATATTTACTATTATTTAAAAAATAAAAGAATAAAAATAAATTTTAATATTATAAAAAATAATAGATATTATTAAAAGATTATTTAATAACGCGAATTTATTAAAGATCTTAATAATATTAAATTTAAGAAGTTTATTTAAAATATTAATTTATAATTTAATATCTCTCTAATTATAAAGCTAATACTATTTTTAAATTTTATTTAATTTAAAGTTTATAACGCTCTTTATTTAAAGTAAAAAGATTTAAAAAGAATTCTTTAAAGATTTTTAATAACTACGATTTTTACTAAGCGTAAATCTATTATTTATTTTAAGATATTTTAGAAGTTTTATTCTTTTCTAAATAAAAGCGTATTTAAAGTTTAATATTTTATATTTAATTATAATTATTTTTAAAGATAGATAAAGCTACTTTATTAGCGCTATTAATTTTATATAATAAAATAATAATTAAATAAATTTATCTCTTATTTTTATAAACTACGAAAAAAATTATAATCTTTAAAATAACGCTATTTTAAACTATTATATAAATATTTAAACTTATTACTCGATTTAATATTATTATTAATAATTAAAAATATATTAAGCTAACTATATTATATTAATAAATTTTAAATATATATAAAACTTATTAGAAGCTAATTATATATATAATATTTATTATAAAAAGTCTAATAACTTTAATAAGAATAATAATAATTTTAAAAAAAAAAAAAAAAAAAAAAAAAAAATATAAAAAAAAAAAAAAAAAATAATAAAAAAAAAAAAAAATAAAAAAAAAAAAAAAAAAAAAAAATTAATTTTTTTTAATAGAGCTATCGAGTAAAATTGATAATCGATCTTTAAAGAAAAGTTCTTTTTCCCTTTAATAATTATAAGACTAAACTTAGTTTTTTTTTTTTTTTTTTTAAATTTTTTTTTTTTTTTTTTTTTTAAAATAAAAATTTTTAAATTTTTTAAAAAAAAAAAAAAATTTTTTTTTTTTTTTAAAAAATTTTTTTTTTTTTTTAAAAAAGGGGGGGGGAGGGGGGGGGGAATTAATTTTTTTTTATAAAAAAAAGGGGGGGGGGAACTTGAATTTATAATTAACTATATATATAAATTCAATTTAAAATTAGATTAGTGCTTATATATATACTAATATATTAAAGTTTAAATTAATTAAGATTAAGAAAAAGAAAAAAAAGAAAAAATAAAAAATAAAGGAAATTTTTATAGTAATAAATTTGAGAAGCTTTTTAAGCTTTTAGAATATTTATATAAATCTTTATCTTATAAATAATATTAGAGAGTATACGATAATTATAAATTTAAATATTTTAACGATAGAATTAAAAAATATAAGTTATTTATACTATTTTTCTTATAATCGTAATTATTAATAATTACTCTTAGGGTTTTTAAAGATATAATAAATACTATAACGCTATTAAACTTAATAGATTATTTATTTATAAAAAATATAATATAATAGTTATTATAATTAAGTTTAATAGATATTTAAAATTATAATTATTTAAATATAGTAAAAATATTTAAATTATTTAATAACTAATATATAATATTAATATAAAACTTTTTTTAATCGATAAGTAAGATTTAGATAAAGATTATATAAAAGACTTCTATAGCGTTATAAAAAATAACGAGTATTACTATAATATAGATCTCGCTTAAAAGATTTATACTTAATAAATTCTTTTATATTAAGATAATAATTAATCTAATAAAACTTAATTTATAATATAACTTTATTTAATACTTTATAATTATTTATAAAAATAAAAATAATTTTAATATATTAAATTTTAATATAACTACTTTAAAATAATATTATAGAATTATTTATATAAATTTATAAATATAATATAGCGTATATTTCTTAAATAAGTTAATAAAGTCTTTTATAAGACTAATTAACGATATATATATAATATTAATAATTATATATAGATTAATATTAGAAAAATCAAATAATTATAATATTTTATATATATCTATTATTAAAAGAAATACGCTTTTTTTATTATATATATTATAATAAAATTATATTAAGACGATTTAAGAAATATTAAAAATAATTTAATATTAAATATAATTATTTTAATATATAGAAATAGATAAATTAGTATATATATAAATTATTAACTTTATATTATAATATTATTTATATAATTAATATTTTTAATAAATTAAACTAATTAGATAAATCGTATTATTTAAAATATATATAAAAAGTAATATACTTATAAAAGCTCGATAGATAAGTTTACTTATATTATTAAAGGCTTCGATAAAGTATTATATACTTATATATATATAAAAGCGAATAAGTTATTAATTATCTATAATAAGAGAAATTATAAGAGATTATAATATTAATATACGATATAAATACTACGATAAATTACATAATTATAATTAATTATATAAAGATAAAGATAATTATTCGCTTATTAAATAATTATTTTTATTTATTCTTTAATAAGCGAATAACTAAAAATATTATTAAGATTATTTAATTACTAATAATTTTAAAAGAGACGAT
The DNA here is from genome assembly GCF_014066305.1 of Letharia columbiana. Classification (NCBI taxonomy): domain Eukaryota; kingdom Fungi; phylum Ascomycota; class Lecanoromycetes; order Lecanorales; family Parmeliaceae; genus Letharia; species Letharia columbiana. The sequence goes on along the minus strand of NW_023501037.1, from coordinate 1,727,246 downwards.
ATAAGTTTCTTAACGATTAATCTACGATTAAAAGCTTTAAAATAATAAACTTATAAACTAGCTATTTAATTTACCTATTTAATCGTTATTTAGCTACTTATTCAACTATTTAACTATTATATAATCGCTAATTAATCGATATTTAATTATTACTTAATCGCTACTATCGAGATTTATAAATAGAATATTATTTATATAAATAGCGATAATAATAATATTATTAATAAATATAGAGAGATTAATAGTAATAAATTTAAAACTTAATTTTTTTAAATAGATTATAAGAGTATTATATTAAATTTTAAGAAATTACTTTAGATTATAAAGTACTTTAATAAGCTTATATATCTTATTCTTTTAATCTTTAATTTTAAAACTAATAGATTAAGTAATATAAATTATCTTCTTAATATCGCTATATAAAAAGATAATTTTAATATTTATTTACTTAAGCTCTTAATTTAAAATAGTTATTAATATAAAGATTACTTTATAATTTATAAATTTAATAATAAAGATAAAGATTTTATTAAAGTTAATTTCTTTTTATTATTTAAAATCGCGAATAATCTAGCGAGCTTTATATTATATAATCTCTCTTATAAGATTACGCTTAAGCTTATAAACTTATTAATCTTTTAAAATATATATATTTAATAAAAGATTTATTAGAATTTAAGTTTTATTAATAATAAGCGAGTTAACTTCTTTCTCTATAATAATTTTCTAATATATCTTATAATAAGAGTTCGATATAGCCTTCTTATAGATTTAAGATTTATAAGATTTAAAAGAGAAATTTTTTATTAATAGCGCTAGGGGATCTAAAGAGAGTTTTTTATATACTCTTAAGATATCGAATAAGCGATTTATCGCTAGAATTAGATTATAATTATTTATAAAGCGAGTAATAGATCTAAAAGATATTATTATAAAGATTATAGAGAGAGTTTTATTATTAAGTATATTAGATAATTATCTTTTTAAAGATTCTAAGTTAGCTAGAGCTACTAGCTAAGTCTTTTTAAAAATTTAAATAAAATTAAATAAATTATTAACTTTATCTTTAACGAAAATTACTTATCTCTTTTAATAATTCTTCTCTAAAACTATAGATAAAGAGAAAAGATAATTTTTAAGATAATTAATAATTTTAATAAACCGACGATTATTACGATAGATTATTATTTTAATATTATCGCGTATATTCTCTTTTAAAATAAAGAATATAGATTTAGAAGAGATATTATCGAATTATTTAATATTTAAAATAATAGTAATTTTATTATTATTTAAGAGTATATAATAGAAATAATCTTAATAGTTTATAAGTTATTTCTTAATTATATAATCTTAATATTTCTTTTAATTAATAATTTTAAATATAATCTAATAGAAATCTATTTATTTAACAATATATAGATAAGAAATATTAAGAGAAGAATTAATATAAATCTTAAAAGAAGTAATATCTTATTTAATTACGAATTAATAATTACGTAAATAATTCTTAATATAAATAAACTTAATTTAATACTTCTATAATAGACCGCTCTCTTTAAATATTACGCTAGCTTTACGCTAAATAATAGCGCTTAATCATTTAAACTTATTATTTATTTAGAGATTTCTTAATATAATATCTTTCTAGACGATTTCTTTAAATAAATAAAAGACTTTTATTTTATAATTCTAATATTTTATATTATAATTAAAGCGAAGACGAGTATAACGATAATTATTATATTTTATATTATCGAGGAAAAACTTAAATATAATAAGAATAAACTTATTAGATTTATTTAATAGAAGATAGACGTCGAAGCGTAGAGTGAAATTATTTAGAAAGATAATTATAAATATATAGTTATTATAAAAAATATTAAATAATCTCTAAAGATCGATATAAATTAAATTATTCTTTTATCTCTTAAAAATAATATAGCGTTTATAGAGCTTTATCTTAAGACTAATTATAAAATATAACTTATAAATATCGTTAAAAGAAGGTTTAAAGAGATCTATTTCGGTGTATATTTTAGTTATTTTCTTAATATTCTAAGTATCTAAATAATTTATACAAGTATATTATATATATAAAATATCTTCGTTAATTTAAGACTTTTATTAATTAAAGAGCTTTATAAACTTAATAAAAGACTTATTATAAGCGGGAATTTCTTTATTAATAACGATTAAAGCTAGAGGGATATTCTTTTAAATATTAAGCGTATAGAAATAGCTCTAAATAGATTTAAAGAAAAACTACTATTTTTCTATAAAAAAATCGTCGAAAATAAAAGAAAGCGAGTATTATTATTTCTCTAATTATTTCTTAAAAATAAGATTAAAGTTATATCTAGATATATATTAAATATTATTAAAAATTTAAATACACTTAATATTCTTTATCTTATATTTAAGATTAATATTATTAAAATTAAAAGCTATATAATTATCGTCGACGAATTTATTAATAAAATAAGATTCTTAAAATCTAGAGAAAATCTTAAAGATTAAGAAATTATAAGTAATATATTAAGTATATATATAATTATAAAGTTAGAGAGAAGATATTATCGCTATAATAAAAAGTATAATAATAAAAACTTTATTTAAGAATTTAATTTTAAAAGATTTATAGATTTTATTATTTAAGATTTAAGAATTAGCGATAAATATAATAGCGATATAAATAATAAAATAGCGTATTATTATAGATTAGATAATTATAATAGCTATCTTAATATTAAAAAATTAATTTTTTTTTTTTTAAATTTTTTAAATTTAAATTCGATATTAATATTATCGCTTTTTTAATTATCTCTTTTATCTCGATTACTATAACTATCGCAATCTCTATTTCTAGAGATTTAAGATTCTTTATAAACGCGCTTATATTTTAACTATTCGAAATACTTCTTAATAAAATAAAAATTCTTATTATAAATAATATAATATTTATAAATTTATATCTAGATATAAAAGTTACTAGAATTAATATTATCTTAAATACGATATTTAATTAATAAAGACGCTATAGAAATAAAGATATAAATATTTATTTCGATATAAATAGTTATTATATAAGTATTAAAGAACTTAGCGAAGATAGTAGAATTAGAGATAATATTAAGCTATTATATTCTAGTATAAATTAACGTAAATTTAAAAGATTTATCTTTATTATAAGAGTTATAATTTTAATTATAGATCTCGCGATATTAAGTATATTAATTATCTAGATTTTTATAAAAATAATAAATTTTTTAATTCTTATTAATAATAAAGGGATATTTCTTAGATAAGCTATTAATCTTTTATAATAGACTTACGAATTAGTTAATATAGATTTATAGCTTATTTTCGTAAATAATAAGAGTAAAAAACTTTAATCTCTAAATAATAAAACTAAGGATATCTAATTCACGGGGCTTATATTTTTTTAAGTTCTTTTAAATAATTATAGCGTTAATATAGTTTTTAATAAGATTACGCGAGTTATTCTTATAGCGAGTCTTTATTATAATATAGAGTTTATAATATACTTTAATTTATATTATAATATCTACGTCGATAATAGCTTTAAGAATATCTCTTATAAATCGCTAATTTATTATTATTCTTATAATAATCGCTAGATAAGAGATTAATTAAACGATATCAATTTTAATATAATATTAAAGATCTAATAATATAAAGAAATCTTATATATCTCGCTTTTATTTATAATAATTAAAAGCGTTTTTAAGTATAAAAATTTAATAAAATTAGCTTAAATTAATTAAAAGCTTAATATCGATATATTTAGATATAATACTATTTATAAAGAATTAATCTAATTTTTAAAACTTAATAGAGGAAAGCTTTAATAAAAGCTTAAATTTAAGAATAAAGTTTACGATATAATAAAGCTTAATAAAATAAATAGAATAAGCGATATCGATAAAATTAACTTCGCTTTAAACTCGAAGAGCTCTTTATTTAAGATTAACTCTAATAATAATTTAAAGATAAATTAACTCGATATAATAATAGAATTAACGCGAGAAATTAAAGTATACTCGCTATCGATACTATTTATATTTAAAATATTTATAATTATTTAAAACGTATAGAGAAAATTCTATTAAGCTTTAAGGTTAACTTGATATAACTTAAAGCGTTATTTAAAAAGAAATCTTATATTATAATCTATAACGTAATTAATAATATTTTAAAAAGATAAACTTTAATTTATAAATACTAGAGGGAAATATAATATAAGTATATAAAATCTTTATAAAAAATCGTCACTCTTTATACTTAAGGGGGGATTTAATTAAATTCTATTTCTTATACTATTATCGCGATTATCTTAATTATCTTTTATTATATTTATAATATAATATCTTCTATTAATTAACTCTTCTATTAAAAAAATTAATTAAGATTAAATATGAGATTACTTATAATTTTACTTCGCTCGCTTATTAAAATTAACTAAAGCTTCTTTATGAGATTATCTTATTTATATAGATATAGAGAATAATTACTTTTCGATTACTACGATAAAAAATAATTTTCCTTTATATATTAATATATTAAGTATACGAGATATAGATTATTTTCTCTTTTAACGTTATATCGTTATCTTAAACTAGATTTTAACTCTTATTATAAAAATTATATAATAAAATATTAGAGTCTAATCGCTTATTATTAGCTTTTAATATAGCGAAATATAAGAATAAGAATATATCGTCTCTTATTTTTAGCGTATTTTATTTAATATAAGAAAATTAATAATATTCTAGCGATTATAGCGGCTATATAACGAAAAAGTATAGATATATAATATTCTATTACGGCGTATAATAGCTTCGATATTATATAATTAAATATAATATATCTTAACTCGCTTTAAATTATCTTATATAAAAAATAATAAGAGAGTTTATACGCTAAATTATTAATATAATATATTAATATATTAATAATTTCGATATAGCCCCCCTTACTCGCTATTTCTACTCTTTTAATTAAAAGTATATTTAATATATATTATTTAATTTAAATAACTATCTTAAAATAGAAAATACTTATATTACGAAGATTAATAAAAGAGATTCTCCGCGATTATAACTATTATTATTTAATAAATATTAATATAATAAATATATTAAAAGTAGTCGTAGCTATAATAAATAGTAGATAAATTATAAAATAATTAAAATAGTTATCGAATAGAGTTTAAGCTTATAATCTATTAAAATATAAGATAGAATACTTAGTTATATTAACTAGAGAGTTCTATAAAAGAAAAGAGCGACTAGATATAAATATACTAAGGCGTATTACGTAACTATATCACGTGATCGCCAAGACGCCAAGAGTCACGTGATCCGAATTCCAACAAAAATTAAAAGAATATCTTTATAATTATAATAATCTTTATATAATAAATTTTAAATATTATAAAATAAATATTAAAAATTTTAAAGTAATTATAATTATAAAGATAAATAATAATTATAATATAATAGTTATCGAGTAAAGTTTAAAATTATAATTTATAAAAATATAAAATAAAATATTTAACTATATTAATTATAGAGTTTATTAAAATTCGAATTATGTAACTTTTAATATCTTAATAATTATATAATTATATTATATAATATACCTTAGCGCGTTTATATTAAATTACTCTTTTCTTTTATAAAACTCTATAATTAATATAACTAAGTATTCTATCTTTATATTTTAATAAATTATAAATTTAAATTATACTTAATAATTATTTTAATAATAATATAATCTATCGCTATAATTACGATTATTTTTAGATATTTATATCTATTATAATAGAGGTAATTATAATTATAAAAGACTTTATTAATCTTCTTAATATAAAAATTTTTTATTTTAAAATAATTATTCTAGATTTAAATAATTATAATTTATTTATAATTCGAAGGTTAAAGGCTATTACTTAGATGTTTTCGCTTTCTATTTAAGATAATATAAAGCGAGTTAAAATATATTATATTTAGTTAAAACTATTAAAGCCGCTATATAATTAATTAAATTATATTATTATTAAGATCTTTAAAATATTATTAGCTTTTCTATATAAGATATACTAAATAAAAAAATAATATATCTTTATTTATATATTATAAATATTAAAGAATTAGATAGCGAGTATCTAGATATTATATTTATTTAATTATAAAATATTTATAATAGAGGCTAGAAATTAATTATTTTAATTATTATTAAGAGAAGTATAATTTAAAAAAAAATAGCTTTAATATTAATTATATAGTTCTTAATTATCGCTAATAAAAATATATTAATTAAAAAAATAAGAATTTTAATCTTAAAAGCGAAAGAGGAAAGAAATTTCTATTATTATAAAGAAGCCTTAGCGTAAATACTTATTTTAGAGATAAAATATCTCGATAATAAATAAATAATCTTACGATTAATCTCGATCTTAAACTTTAATTAAATTAATTCTAAAGAAGATAATTAAAGCTTTTAATTATTAAGATAATTAATATAATTTTAATAATATAATATTATATCTATATATAAGAGATAGATCTTTATTATTACGACGTTTTTAAATTATTTTAATATCTTTATTATTTATTAATTATTTAACTTTTCGATAAAATATTATCTATTATTTCGAGTATTAATAGATAATAATTTTTTATAAATAAAGATCTAAACTATATCGAGTTAATCTTAAAACTTAATAAGACTTCTCTTATATATTTAAATCTCTAGCGTATTATAAGAGATATTTTAATAGCGAGAGTAAGTATATATTAAGTTTCTTTATTAATTTTAATTTAATATTAGAATAATTAACCTTTAAGTTTTTATTAAAATTAATTTTTAATAAAAATTTCTTTAATTTTTAAGCGCGCTTAATTTTATTAATTTTATTTATTTTAATTACTTTTTTAAGCCCTATTAATATATAAGCTCTATTTTTAAAGTTAATTAAAAACGTATAGTAAGTAATTAGAGTTCGATTTAACTTAGGGCTAGGGCTAAAATTCGATTTAACTTAGAAAAATTCAACTCTATGAATTTAATTTATGAATCTTTACTTGTATATTAAGATAATAAGAAGAAATTCTTATTTAAGCTATTATATAGAAAAAGATTTTAAAACGCGTATACTCTAGCGATAGTTTTTATTTAAAGTCTTTAAAGGGATTTACTAAGAATAAGCTCTTAAAAAAGTAAACTTTAAAGTTTAAATTAACTTTAAATAGCGACGTTAAAATAGCGCGTATTTAAGAGAATAATATAAAATATAAAATCGAATTCTTTAACTCTAATTATAAGAAGAATAATTATTTTTATTATAATAAATAGAATTATTAGATATCTAAATATTTAGATTTCGATAAATTATTTATCGTTAATATCGATATAGTATTAATAAAAAAGATTAGATCTCGTAATCGTTTTAGATATAAGATAAGAACGATAATTAATAGAAGTAGTTTCTTCTATTCTTATAAAGAGATAGATAAAACTTTAAAGTAAATAGAGATAACTTATTACTTTACTCGATATTAAAATATATATTAATTTAATTTTATAAAAGTTTATAATTTAATAGAATTTAGAATTTTATAACGCTATTTTATTATAATTAAAAGCGCTAAGCGATTAAAGTATATATTATTATAGCGCGTATTAATTAAATTATTAATTAATAAATAATTAAAATTAGAATAGAGAGTATAATATACTCTTTTATATTATTAATTGAAAAGACTTTAATATTATATTAAATACTGTCCTGCCCGTTTGTAAAGTTATAGAACTAGCGTATTACGGTTGTGAAACGGTATTATAACGATTCTATGCTAGTTGAAAAACCGTTCTAGAACCGATTTACAACCGTTTTACAACAGTCGTAAACTATAGACCTCTTCCCTTAGAACCCACAACGGTTATAGTTTTACAACCGTTCTACAACCGTTCTACAATCGTTATAATAATATATTTTTATTTTTATTTTTTTACTAAGTCTCGAATAGGCTAGTAGTATTATATAATATATCTTCTAATATAAAAATTTCGCTAAAATTCGAAAAAAACGAATTTTAAGTTATTAGCGTTGATATTTAAGCTTATATATACTAAGCGAATTTTCAGCCCTATAAAGAACTTTAAAATTAAAATTTATTTTTAGTTATTATATAGATTATTTATAGTTCTATAAGAATCGTATAACCGTTCTACAACCGTTCTACAACCGTTCTACAACCGTTCGACAACTGTCACGTGACCGTCACGTGACCGTCACGTGACCGTTGAACAACCGATGTGAAATTATGAGTTAGAACAGTTCTTCTAACGAGTATGAATTGAGTTTCGTATCGGTTGTATGTCGGTGATACATCGGTTATTTATCGGTTATTAGTTATAGAACCGTTATATAACGGTAATATATCTTTAGTAATGGCCAGGATAGTATACTTAGATTAAATTAACTATAAATATTATTAAATTTAGTAACGAAGTAATAGCGATTTAAGATTAACGCTAATAAATTATAAATTAAAGAATTAATTAAGTTTACTCGAATTATCGAATAAAAGTTAAATATATTCGCGATTATATACGCTATAATAATATAAAATAAATTAAAAAATAAGCGTAATTTAGAGCTCTCTTAAAAGTTATTAGAGTTTAATAATATTTTTTTTAATAAAAAAGTAGAAATTTTATTTACGCTTAAGTAGAGAAATTATATTATTAAGATTAAAAGCGATAAGAAATCGCTATATAGTCTTTTATATAATCTATCTTAAACGAAGTTAACAAAGTTATAACGCTATCTAAAGAATTTTCTTTAAAAAAATTAAATTCGTTATTCGACTTTCTTAATCGAAATATTAATTTTTTTTATTCTTAAAAAGAATAAAAAGCTTTATTTTTATATTAATTATCGAAGCTTAAATATAATAACTATTAAAAATCGATATTCGCTATCTCTAATTATTAAGACTTTAAATCGCTTATATAAATTTAAGATCTTTATAAAGCTAAATCTTAAGAATATCTATTATTAAATTCGAATTAAAGAAGATAATAAGTAAAAAATAGCGTTTTATAATTATTACGACTATTTCGAATATTTAATTATATCTTTTAGATTTATTAATATATCGATAATTTTTTAAATATATATTAATAAAGTTTTTACGAATCTAATAAATATAATATATTTAATATATTTAAATAATATTCTAATTTATAGTATTAATCTAGTAAAGTATTAATAATATTATAAATAAGTATTTAAATATCTACGCTAGTTTTAACTATATATTAATTCTAAAAAGTATTAATTCTATATCGAATAGGTAGATTAAGTTTTTAGAGTTTATTATATTTATTAAAGATATCGCGATAGATTAAAAACGTATTACTATTATTAAAAAGTAGTTAAAATTAAAAAATTATCGAGATATATAAGTCTTTTTAGACTTTATTAATTTTTATTAGCGATTTATTTATAACTATTTTAATATAATAATATTACTTATTAACTTACTTAAAGAGAGTAAGAATAATAAAAAACTTAGATTATTAAAGTAAATAAATAGCGCTAAGCCAACGTTCTAATAGCTTTAAAGCACTTTTATAACTATACTATTTCTATACTTTTATAATTTAAATTTAAAGCTATATTTTAAAATCGACGCTTTTAATTTTAATATAAAAATTATACTTTTATAATTAAATAAAAATAATTATTAATAATTAGTAATATTTTAATCTAAAAAAAAAAATTTATAGAGTAAAACTATAAGATTTATAATTAAGAGCTATTCGCTATTATAGTATTTATAAAATAATAATATTATTATCTAGAAGATAATATATTTTATATTAAAATTCTAATAAATTATAATAATCTTAAAAGATTTATAAAATAAAATAAATTAAATTTTAAATAAGTCTATTAAACGCTAAAGTTAGCTATTTATAATTTTAAGATTTTTTATTAAATAAATAAATTAAACTTTATTAACCCGCTATTATAACGCTTTAACTATAAAAAACATTATTATTAAATATTAAACTACTATTAATACTATAGAATAAATTTATACTTTAAACTAGCGGCGAGTTATTATAAAGAAATAAAAAGATTATAGCGATAATAACGCTTATATTCTATATTACTAGTATCTAAATAATTATTTCTAAAAGAGAGTCTAAGGTTATATAAGAGATTACTTATAACGTATTTTAAAGACTAATAAAAATATTAATTCGAGATTTATAAGCTTATAATAATTAAGTAAACTCTTTTTAAATTAATATTAATAAGCTAGCGATTAAATATCGCGTATATAATTAAATATAAATCTTAGATTTCGAGGAATTATTAAGATATAATAATTATCTTTATATTTCTAAAAATAAAATCTTAAAAAAAGAGCTTATTAATAAATATTATAATAATTTATTATTTAAATACTTTAACGCTATAAAGATATATAAACTACTTATTTATAAATATTATTAAAATAAGAGCTTAAAGTAAATTATCGACTATATTAAGATATATAATATTTATTAGCGAATTAAAACTTCGCGATATCGTCTCTATAGCTTACTTTCTATCGCTATTAAATTATAAAAGAAAATTTCTATAGACTTTATTATCGACTTATTAGCGAGTAAGTATAAGAGTATTATTTATAATATTATTCTAGTTATAGTAAATCGATTTATAAAAATAATAAGATATATTTCTATATCTATTATAATCGATATTATTTAGCTAGCGAAAGTATTTTATTTTAAAATAGTATATTACTATAGTATATTAAACGATATTATTAATAATAGAGACTCTATATTTATTAATAGCTTCTAATCTATCGTTTACTTTTATTTTAAAATTAAATAATATCTAAATATTATTTTTTATTCGTAAATCGATAGATAGATTAAGCGATAAAATTAGATATTAAAATACTTCTTATATATATTCGCTAACGATAAGTAAAATATTTAAGCGAAATAACTATTAATAGTAGAGTTCGCTTATATAAATAGTTAATATTTTTTTATTAAAATAATATTATTCTTTTTAATTAGTATATATAAAAGAAGGTAGCTATTACGCGTATAGCCTCTACTTAGTAAGTATATAGTCTCTACTTAGTAGATATATAGTCTCTATCTACTAGGCGTACAGTCCCCCTAATCGAGTTAGCGACCGCGCGAAAGCTAATAAACACTAACCGAAAATAGTAAAGAATTCGTATAGGCTAACGAATACTAATCGAAAATAATAAAGAACTCGTATCTAGTCTCTTCGAGATTCTTATGAAGATACTTAATAGTAGTAGGATAAGTCTCTCTATATCTCTTTCTATAGATTTATAATATCGAATAGGTTTAATTCGTCGATTAGTGAGATTTTTAAATAATTTCTCTATAGCGATAGTTAATTAACTAGCTACTCTCTCTACTTACTATTAAAAATATATCTATTATACTTAAATATTTACTATCTATTAACTAGCTAATCTTTCTATATTTAAAATATATTAAATATAATCTTATTACTCTATATATAAATCTATATAATACTATCTCGCTATTCTTATATAATATTACCTCGCTATTCTTCTCTTATAGTCTATTTAGCTTATTTACCTCGTTACTCTTCTTATATAATATCTAGTTATCGAGATAACTACTATAGCGATCGTAAACTTCTTTATTATAACGCTTATAGTATAGAGATAGATATAGAGATAGATATAGATATACGCTCTAATTCTTATCTATTAAGCGAGGAATATAAGCGAGCGATAGAGTGAGAGTTAATTTTACTACTATATTCTACTATAAAGATATTCGATAGAGACTAGATACGAGTTCTTTATTATTTTCAATTAGATTTTATTAGCTTCCGCGCGGCCGCTAACTCGATTAGAAGGGTTATACGTCTAGTAGATAGAGGCTATACGTTTATTAAGTAGAGGCTATACGCGTAATAGCTATCTAAAAGAATAAGATAGAACTAAACTAGAAAACCTTGAATTTGTATGTGCAGTCAATCATTAATTCGTTAGATCTACGCTCTTTGGTTAGACCGGCTAAGTTATCGCGGGTAAATAAATTAGTATCCGCAATTATTAAAAATCTCTCTCTCTACTTTTAACCCTTTAATAACTTTACTATTTTCTAATAAAATTTTAAGATTCTTTTTTTAAATTATAGCTCGAAACTTGCGCTTTTCGATAATGAGAAAATTTCAAAATTTGGTCTTATAATTATTAAAGCGCAAGGAATTCAAATATCGCTCACCAAAGTTCGCTCCACAGCCCTGATCAAAAAACAGGTGCACATTATTTGATTTTAGAATAACTTTTTTGTTTTCTATTAAAATTTTAGAATTTTTTGTTTAAACTATAGAACGTAATGTGGGCTTTCAGATAAAAAAAGAATTACTAAATTTAGTCTTATAGATATTTATAAGCAAGGAATTCAGATATCGCTCATCAAAGATCGCTTATCAAAATTTACTCGACAGCCCTAATCAAAAAAAAATGGTTATGAATTTAATTCATAGGCCTTTACTCGTATATAAATATTTTTTTAAAATTTATTAAAAGATTAAGAATAACTTTATTAAGGAGGAGGAGATATTCGCTATAAATAATAGAATAAAGAAGTTATAAGTATTAAGAAATAAGATAATAGTATTAAAATATGAAGGTAGGATACTTAGTTATATTAACTATGAAGTTCTATAAAAGAAGAGAGCGACTTGATATGGGCGCGCTAAGGCGTATTACGTGACGGACGTAGTTATATAATCGCTAAGACGCTAAGAGTTATATAATTCGAATTTTAATACTCTTCTTCGCATATATTCTTTTATAAGCGAAATCTAGTAAATATAAAGTTTAATATTAATAGATTTAAAACTAAGTAGATAAGATAGGACTAGCGTCGAATAGTAAGACTAAATTAATATCGAATAGTTAAGATAAGTTAGTATCGAGTAGTTAGCGTAAAAATATATCTCTTATATTTCTATTCTCTCTATGCGGATGAAATCGAAAAAATATGAGATTTAAAGTTCGCGATATTTAAAATAGAGTAGATAAAATAAAAAGTTGAAATCTGAAAACGATTATATTAAATGATGGCCTTTATTTAAATATAACTTAAATTTTACTTTTTATTAAAAAGCGGTTTTTTAAAAATTTTATTTTTAGGCTATCTAATATATATTAAAAATCGATTAATTCGAGGTCGGAGGATATTTATAGAAGTGGCTGAATAAAATAATTAAAAGAAATTCCAGCTATATACGCCGGCTATAAAGCTCTATAGAGGCTATTTTAAATAATTAATTCTTAATAATAGTAGCTATAATAGTAATTTGAAGATGTAATACTCGAGATATTAATAACGAATAGATATAAATTTTTAAAAGAGTTTTAAAAGTTTTAATAACGATAGCGGTAATAGCGCTAAAGAAATAGCTATTTCGATATAGAATAGCGAGTTTATAGAGTATTAAATTTAATATAGCGGCTTAGCGGGCGACTTAAGTCGATTATCTATAATATAAGAATTAATAAAATAACTTTTCTAAAGTAGATAACTTCATATTAAGACTATTAAGCTATAGTTATAAGCGATATTTTAATTTAATAAATTAATAAAATCTCTTAAACTTATTTTTATTAAGAGCCTTAATAAGATTATTAATTATCTATTAATCGATAAAGACGTAGTTTAAAGCGACGTTTTTAGTAATAACTTATTCTTATATATAATAATATTAAATATTAATATATTTAATATAAGTATAAAACTAAGAATTTTTAGTTAATACTATAACGTCTTAATTATTATAAAAAATAATTATCACTTATATTTATTTATCGCTAGAATTAAATTAATTTAATAAATTATATAATTAAATTACTTCTTTAATAGCTTATATTTAATTAATATATTTAATCTTATAAATTAAGAGTATTATAATAAATTATTACTTCGATAATTAATTAATAGCCCCGCTATTAATATTAAATATATATTTAAATATAAAGCGACGGGTATTTTAATTATTAATTTAATTAATATTAATATAGCCGCTTAGAGATTTTAGATCTTCTCTAAAGATAAATTAATAGTTAATAATTTATTTAAAATAATAAAAGATTCGCTTAACCGCTTTTTAATAGACTTTATTAAAATTTAAATTATATTAAAATATTATTAAGATTATAAATATAATATCTAATCTTATATCGAGTATTATATATATTAATAATTTTATTATTAATTAATATTTAATATAAGAAATTTCGAAGATTTAAAAGTTCTCTTCGAATATCTAATATCTTTCGATATCTATAAGAATAAATATATCTTTAAATTTCTATATATTATATTTAGTAAGAAACTTTTTAATATATCTTATCTAATTAAGTTAAATAATATAATTAATATAATCTCTAATAATAGTTATATTTAGATAATAGGCGTATAATTTTAAATTAGTTATTTCGAAGTAATTATTAAGCTTATTTTTAATATCTTAAATTTCTATTTTATTAAGATTAGTTAAGAGAATATTATTTATATAAATTATAATAATTATAATATTATTAATAAAGATTAAGAAATTAATTATAATAGATTTAAAGTTTAATTTCTTTAAATATATAAAGAGAATATTATATTAGACTTTCGAAGATTACTTTAAATTATATAGCGCCTTCTTTAGCTTATATATCTTATATTTATTATTAATTTTAAAATTTATAAATTATATTATATAGATAATTTTCTTTATATTATTATAGAAAAAAGTAATTTTAATATTTATTTACTTTAATTTCTAATCGAGGATTATTATTAAAATAAAAATTACTTTATAATTTATAGACTTAATTATAAAAGCGAAAATCTTATTAAAATCTATATCTTCGCGCTATTTAAAATTATAAATTATTTATTAAGCTTTATATTATATAATCTCTCTAATAAAGTCTTATTTCAATTTATAAATCTATTTATTATTTAGAGTATATATATTTAAAAGTAGATTTATTAAGATTTAAGTATCGTTAACTATAAAAAAGTTAACTTCTTTTTATATAATAAATTTCTATTTTATTTTCCGATATTTATTCGCTATTATCTCTTAATATATTTAAGACTTAAATAGCTTAAAAGCGTTAGCTTTAATTAAAAAGATAAGTAGATCTAGCGAAAGATCGCGATAAGCTCTAAGAACTTTATATCGCTTAGATTATTTTAAAAAAGACTATTAATTAGTTATAAATCTAGTTATAGACTTTATTAAGACTTATAGAGCTATTAAAATAGATCTTATAAGCGTGTTTTCGCTTAGAGTTTTAAATAATTTCGATTTTATTTCCTCTGAATATATTTTTGAAGATACTTACGGCGGTGCTTGTGGAGATATTTCTTTAATAGAAATTTATATGATAGTGATAAATTCTCTTCTAATGACTTTAGTTAAGGTAATTACCACTTCGATAGATATTTTCCGCCTTATTCTTTTCGAGGCTCTCTTTTTTAAAATTAATATTAAAGAGATAATTAATAACTTATATATAGTCTTTTATAATATATTTATATAACGCTTATTTCTATTTTTAAATAGATTTTAATTATTAATCTCTCTTTTTTTAGTAAGATTAAGCTTAAATAAAATTAGCTTAAAAGAAATATTATTAATTTAAATTATATTTAAATAGATTTAAATTTTACTATTTAATATTAATATATAATAAAATCGATTAACTTTATAATTAATTAAGTATCTCTTATAAACGTAATTCTTATATTTAATTTAATCGATATTTAATAAATATATTTAATATAAATTAGTCTATTTAATAATTTAAAGATATAAAATATTAAATAAATAGTTTATAAAGATTTTATAAGAGATAATATTTCTTTTTAATATTAATTATAGATTATATAAATAATTAGAAATTTACGTAAATTTCGATTAATATTTTTATAATAATTTACTTTCTTTAAATATAATATTAATCTTATATTATATTATTTAATTAAAATATTTAAATTTATTATTTATTTAGAAGTTATTAGATATAATATCTTTTTAAATAATTTCTTTAATAAATTAAAAGATATATATATTATAATTATTATACTCGAAATTATAATCGCTATAAAATCTAATATAAATATAATTTCTATATTCGATTTAATTTAGAAAAAACTTAAACGCTATTGTTAAAATATGAGGTAGAATACTTAGTTGTATTGATTATAGAGTTCTATGAAAGAAAAGAGCGACTAGATACGGATATACTAAGGCGTATCATATAATTATATTACGTAATCGCCAAGACGCCAAGACGCCAAGAGTTACGTAATTCGAATTTTAACACTCCCCTTCGCATATATCCTTTTATACGCGAAATTTAATAGATATAAAGTTTAACGCTAACGGTGTTAAAATTGGGTAGATAAGATAAAAATGATTTAGTCGATTTTCGCTAGAGTTTAGTGTTGGGTAGCTGAAGTAAAGTTTGAGTTAAGTAGTTAAAGTAAAGTTCGAGTTAAATAATTAAAGTAAGTTTTAGCGTTAAATAGTTAAGATAAAGTTTAAAGTAAGTTTAGCGTTAAGTAATTAAAGTAAAGTCTAAGTTAGATAGTTAAAGTAAGTTTAATATTAAATAATTAAAGTAAAGTTAGAGTTAAGTAATTAAAGTAAGTTTAACACTAAATAACTAAAGTAAAAAGTCAAAATCTAAAAACGACTATATTAAATTCCAAATTCCACTTTTTATTAAAAAACGATTTTTCGAATATTTTATTTTTAGACTATCTAATATATACTAAAAATCGATTAATTCGAGATTAAAGGATATTTATAGAGGTAACTAAATAAAATAATTGAAAGAAATTCTTTATTTTATATATTATAATTAACTATAAGACTTCTATAAGGCTATTTTAGATATCTAATTCTTTAATAATAATAGTTAATAATAATAGTAATATAGATAAGAATATTTCGAAAGAGCTTTAAAGATTTAGTAGCGATAGCGGTAATAGCGTTAAAGAAATAGCTATTTTAATATAGAATAGCGAGTTTATATTAAATCTAAAGCTCGGCGAATAACTCGAATAAATTATTTAAACTACGAGAATTAATAAAATAGCTTTTCTAGATTTAGAGTCGATTCTCTTAAATAGATAATACTATAAACGATATTTTAGCTTAATTAATATATAAAACTTTTTAAATTTATCTTTAAATAGTATCTTAGTAAGTCTATCGATTATCTATTATTTAATAGAAATATACTTAAGAGTAATAATATCAGCGATAACTTATTCTCGTATATAGTAGTATTAAATATCGATATATTTAATATATATATAAAATTAAGAATTTTTAATAAGGATTATAGTATTCTAATTATTATAGTAGATAATAATAGTTTATATATATTTAGCGCTAGGGTTAAATTAATTAAGAAGTTTATATAATTAAATTATCTTTTTAATAGTTTATATCTAATTAATATATTTAGTTTTATAAGAGAATAGTATTATAATAAGCTATTATTTCGATAATTAATTAATAATAATACTACTTATATTAAAGACGTAGCTAAAAATAAAATATTAAGTATTCTAATTGCTTATTTAGTCCGCGTTTATATAGCTAATAAGTAATTTTAGATCTCTCTTAAATACTAATTATTAGTTCTTAATATCATTTAAATATTAAAAGATACACTTAATAGTCTTTTAATAAAATTTATCGAGATTTAAAATATATTTAAAGATTATTAAAATAATAAATAAGGTATAAGATTAAATTAGATATTTAATATTATATATATAAGTAATCTTATAGCTAACTAATAGATATAGCGAGATTAATCGATAGAGATAAAATTATCTTTAGTAGTATAGAATTTATTATTATTAATAAGAGTAGGTAATAACGTAGAATTTAATATATTATATTCCTTTAAAAACTTTTTAATATAGCCTTTTTAGCTAAGGCGTAGAATTTAATTAATATAATTTCTAATAATCGTTATATTAAGATAATAGATATAAGATTCTAAATCGATTATCTTGAACTTTTTATTAAGCTTATTCTTAATACTTTATATCTCGATTTTATTAAAATTCGCGAGTAAGATATCGTCTATGATGGTTGCGGACGCTAATTTATTTACCCGCGATGACTTAGCCGGTCTAACCAAAGAGCGTAGCGAACCCGAATTGATGATTGGTTGCACATACAAATTCAAGGTTTTCAAGCTCAGCCCTATCTTATTCTATTATATATACTAATAACTTACGATATCTTATAATATTATTAAATATATATTATTTTTTAACGATAATAGTTATTTTCGATATTTTAATAAATCTAAATCTCTTAAATAAAGTAATATTTTATTTATTAACGTTACTATTAATAATAAATAAATACTTATTATTATTAATAAGTTAATATATATATTATTTAAATACTTCGTCTTAAAGATAAATCTATAAATTATTTCGTAATAGCTTTATATTTTTAACTCTTATAATATTTTTAATTCTATTAATAAAGATAATAATATTCTAAAAATAGATTTCTTTTTCGATATACTCTATATCTACTATTTTATTAGAAGATTTATTATTATAAAAAGAATTAAAAAATTTAATATCGCTATTAAAAAAGCGAGGTTCGTTATTTTTATTAATAATATTCTATTCTAATATTTCTAGATTTTCTAGATTTTCTAATAAATCTAATAAATTAGAAGATTCTAGATTTAAATAATTTCTTATATAGCGATTAATAATATTAATAATAATTACTTCTATATTAATAGCTTAAAGATTTACTTCGAATTCTTTATTTATTATTCTATTATTATTATAACGACAAATTATCTTATTAATAAAGATATTTAAGATTTCTAATAAATAATATTATAAATCGTCGAATTATTTAATAAGTTAAGAATTATTACTTAAAGATTTAATAGATAAGATATTTATAGCTTAATTAAAAGAAGTATATCTTTCTACTTTTAAAGTATTATTAATAAATAAAAAATCGAAAAAATAACGTTCTTAAGTTATAGATTCTTAAAAAAGATAAAGTACTATTTTTAGAGTAGTATAATCAATTACTTAATCTTTTAATTAAGTCTATTAAAAAAGTAAATCAAATAATAAAGAATAAAATTATATTTATTAATTTTTTAATAATAATAATACTAGTCTAATAGATCTAAAGATATTCTTTATAAGATATTAAATAATTCTTTAAGTAGTTTTATTAATAAGAAAGTTTACTTAATAATCGAAGATGATTAAATTATCTTATAACTATTAGGTCTAAATAATTATATTATAAAAAATTAGCTTAATAAATATATAGAAATAACGAAAGATAAAAAAGCACGAAGATTCTTTATTCTTATTTAAAAAGTATAAGAATTCTTAACTTTAGATTAATCTAATATTAATAAAAAAACTCTATTAATTTCTAATAGTAGACTATTATATAGTAATTACTACTATTATATAAATATTACTATCACTATTATAATAATATAAGATTCTTAGAAATCTAATTTTTAAGAAAGACGTTTCTTGAGTAGTAATAAAGATGATTCTTCTTCTATGAAATCTGATTGCCTAAATATATCTGATATGTTAAGCCATATCAAGCTATGTTACTAGCTCCTATCTACTAAGCATAATTTATAACACTTAAAGAGATATATAGTAAATATTATTAGCTTTATCGATATAGCGTTAAATTACTACTAATTTAAATTAGTATTAATAATAAAACGCGTATAATTCTTATTAGTCTTTCTAGTTTAGTCGTATCTTATATCGATCTAAAGAAGCTTATTAGAATACTACTACTCGATCTTTCTAATTATAAGAGTAGCGAGTTTATTAAATCTTAATTAATAAAGTAAAGAAATTCGAGAATTCTTAATAGAATTTAAGTTATTTAAAGAATTCTAATAACTTTTATAATAATTATAATAAGAAAGATATCGAGAAGTAAGAAAATAATTATTTTAGTTTTCACGAATCTTATAAAAGCACGAAATCGAAAGTTAACTTTATCGATTTACCGCTATTAAAATACTTTTATTAGCGATATTATAAGAAGTTTAAATCTTAAAATAAGTTATTCTATTATCTTAAGTAGTAATATTAAAATTACGAACTCGGAAATAAGATTTCTAAAAAATTCATAGATTTAGAGAATAAGAATTTTAAGAATTCTAAGTATACTACGGAAGTAGTTTTCACACTTTATACTATAAAAATAATTTCTACTCTTAAAATTATTAAATCTATTATTATAGAATTATCTAGATATAGATAAGAAACTACTATTTATAATTTTTAGTATACTAAGATAAATACTCGCCTAAATTTAAATTCTTTTAATATCGAAGTTTATCTAAATTCTAAATATCTAATTACTCTAGATAATTATACTTTACTAGCTTTCTTATTTAATTTCAAGAAAAGAATCTAGAAGTAAATATCTTCTATACCGATTCGAGACTATAATAATAAAATTATTAATATTACAAAGTATATTTTTATAAATTTATATTTTTTAGAAAATCTAAGAAGTATAGAAGAAGCTACTCTTATTAAAATAAAATAAAGATTTATTTAATAAATAATCTTAAAACTAATATATTAATGGAAATAAATATTCTTATATTATATAAGTTTTTATTAAATTATAAATTATAATCTATTACTATAAATAGTTATTAAAATATTAAGATTTCTATTTATTTTATAACGAAGTTTTATTTTTAAATTAAACGAGTTATAAAAGTAAAGTTAATATTTATATTATTATTTAACTTTATAATAAATATTCTAATTAACTATTATAATACGCTCTCTAATAATTATAACTATCTCATTAAGCTTAAATTCTTAACTTTTCTTAAAAAAAAAGATAATATCTTTATTTACATTATGAATTTCGCTATAATTTTTATATAAATAAGAAATTCTATAAAAGTATTAATTTTACTTTCTAGAAATATAAGATTAAATATTATAATAGAGTATACTATAGATAAATACTACTAAGTTTCTTATAAATTAGTAAACTTAATAGTTTATAAATAACGTACTTTAAATTAATCGAAGATAGCTATTATTATTATTATTATAAATAATATTATTAATATAAATTATATTACTATAATAGATTCTAATCTTAAATATATATTTTTAAACGACGTAATTATCTATAGTAAGAATAAGATTTATTATACTTTTAACTTCGTTATAATAGAATTTAAAGATATCTTTATAAATTTAGAAAATATTACTATTCTGGCCATTACTAAAGATATATTACCGTTATATAACGGTTCTATAACTAATAACCGATAAACAACCGATATATCACCGATATACAACCGATACGAAACTCAATTCATACTCGTTAGAAGAATTGTTCTAACTTATAATTTCACATCGGTTGTTCAACGGTCACGTGACGGTCACGTGACGGTCACGTGATAGTTGTCGAACGGTTGTAAAACGGTTGTAGAACGGTTATACGATTCTTATAGAACTATAAATAATCTATATAATAACTAAAAATAAATTTTAATTTTAAAGTTCTTTATAGGGCTGAAAATTCGCTTAGTATATATAAGCTTGAATATCAACGCTAATAACTTAAAATTCGTTTTTTTCGAATTTTAGCGAAATTTTTATATTAGAAGATATATTATATAATACTACTAGCCTATTCGAGACTTAGTAAAAAAATAAAAATAAAAATATATTATTATAACGATTGTAGAACGGTTGTAGAACGGTTGTAAAACTATAACCGTTGTGGGTTCTAAGGGAAGAGTTCTATAGTTTACGACTGTTGTAAAACGGTTGTAAATCGGTTCTAGAACGGTTTTTCAACTAGCATAGAATCGTTATAATACCGTTTCACAACCGTAATACGCTAGTTCTATAACTTTACAAATGGGCAGAACGGTATAGATATTTCTAAAGAATAGTAAATATCGATTTTATTAAAGCTAGACGCTAAAGTAAAACTATTAAAAATCTATCTTCTTAATTATAAAGATTAAGAAATAATTAATATTACTTTTAATAAGCTATAATAATAAAAAAAGCTTTACTTCTCTACGTAGCTAATTTCTTATAATTAACCTTATTTTATAATTTAATAAAATATACTATAAAATTAAGAAGAAATAATTATTATTAATATTCGAGAATTTAATATTATAATAAAAGATAATAACTATTTACTACTTTTATAATTAGATATTATTATATTAATAGTAAAATTCATCTATATTTCTATTATAAACGAAGTTATATAATTTTATTAATTTAATATAAAGCTTTCTAATAGATATAAATTTATTATTATTAATTATTATAATTAGAAAGAATCTAATATAGTATTTATAAAATATAAAAAATCTTTATTATACGTATAACGTTAGATTAATACTCTATAATATTTACTTTATACTTTTATATATACTTTCATAAACGATATTATCGTCTTTAATAGAATCTTTTAGAAATATAAATCTTATCTTCGATAGCTATTTTAGCTATTATAAGAGAAATAGACTTCTCTAATATTAATAAAATTCTTTCTAGAATTTTTATTAATAATACTATTAGAATAGCGTACTTTATTAATTCTCTTAGTATATTTATAGTAGAAGAAAAAATTAAGATAATTACTATACTTCGATTTCTATTAAATCTTTATAACTTAAAAATCTTTCTCGACTTAATAAGATAGCTAAGAAACTCGATTTCTCGCTATATATAGTATACTTAATTATTATAAGAATAAAAGATTACTCTTACTTAAATAATAATAACTAAATTAAATTACTTTCTTAATTAACTTAAAGTAATTACTATATTTACTATTATTACTTCTAAAAAGTAATTTATTAAACTCGTATATAAGCGAAGTTCTATATAATTATATTACGAATTAACTTAAAAAGAAGTTTCTATCTTCTAAGATTTATAAAGTACTTTTTACTCGCTTTTTTTCTAATATACTTCGATCGAAAATAAAAATTATATATCGATATTAATACTTTTAAAGTATAGAATTTCGCTATTATAATTTACTACGTATAAAAAAAGTATTTATTTCTATTAGAGAAGATATATAAATTATAATATTTCTAAGTAAGTTAATTATTATTATAGAATATATTTCTTAATTTATAGAATTTAAGATTATCGCTATAGTTTAAGTAGTTTAAAAAATTAGATATCTAATCGAAGTATTCGAAGTATTATTAATAATAGTTTATATCGATTACTCTAGTATTATTTAAATCGCTTAATAAATTATACTTTTTATTTTATTTATAAATAAACTAAATCTTTAATTAATTTATACTTTTTAATACTTATTAAAATTTAATTTTATTATATACTATAAGATTAGTAAATTAAATATTATTTTTAATATATTATCTAGACTTTAAGTAAATATAAACTTTAAAGAGAAGTAAGTAGTATTAGAAAGTCTTTATAAAAATATTCTAGAATTAAATAAATAAATAGTATCGCTTAAAGTATTCTTAATTTATTATATAATCTTAATAGAAATAAGTAATAGCTTTAAGAAACGCCTTATTAAGGCGTATAGCAAGAATTCTTAATAGATTAAAATTCTCGATTTACTTAAGTAGCTCGAGCTTAATCTTTTAATAGAACTTCGCTTTTAGAAATATAATAATCTTATTTATAGTATTATACTTAATTATATTAATAAGTAATAGTTTTATATTTCTAAGTTAATATAGTAAAAAGTCTTTTAATTAATATATAATTAGAGTTTCTATATTAGTTTTTATATTATTTATATTAGAATCTTATTATTAATCTATATTAAAGACTTATTAAAGTATTTTTAAATCTATTTAAAATACTATTCGAAGTATTAACTTAATTAAATTAAATAATATTCTACTTATAGCGAGCTTAATTTAATTTCTATATTATTAATTCTATTTTATATTATAATAATAAATTTTATTATTATATTTCCTTTTTAAAAAGATAAAAATATACTTCTTACTATAATTTATAAATTTTTAAAAAAAAATCTTATATTAAGATTTAATAAATAGATTATAATCGATTAAATAAATACTTTACTCGTTATTCTAGTATCTTATAATTAAGATATTTTTATTATTATAATTAGCGATCGTAATATTAAGTTTATAAATATTTTCTAGAAATTTATTTTTAAAAAGCTCGAAATTATTATAATAATTTTAATTATTTATTACTCTTAGATAGATAAATAATTAAAAAAAATTAGATTATTAAGATTACTCTATAATTTTATCTTATTATTAATATAGATAACTAGTTAAGCGTATTTTTATTTTTTTAAATATATCTTAATAACTTAATTATATTAATAAGATTTATATTAAATAAAATTATCTATAAATTTCGAGTAAGAGATATATTAAGATTATTTATAGATTTATCGCTAGAGAATCTTAATTAACTATATTTTATTAAATAAGAAGAGATTAATAATACTATTACTTTCGTTAATACTATAATAAAAAATCGTTATAATAATAACTATAAAGCTATTAATCTTCGTAAAAAGTTATTAATTTATCTAAGATTATATTATAAATACTCTATTTTTAATATTAATTCTAAGCTTTTTAATTAGAGAGTTAAATTTTTTAAGATATTAAAGAAAATAAGAAATCTTATTTATCGATTAAATCTTTTAAGTATTATATATATCTATTCTATAATATCTATAATCTAATTAAAACCTACTTTAAATTAATCTAAAGATCTTTATTATAAAAACTTATATTTATTATAATTAGTAAAGAAAGAAAAAGAATAGATAAACTTAAATCTTATTATTAGATTTTTATTATTTAAAATTAAGAAACTAAGTAATAAATAGAGAACTAAAAGGAATATTAAGTATTTAATATATTAAAAGAATAGTAATAAGAAGTATAATACTTAGTATCTACTATATACTCTCTCGAGAGTAAAGAATCTTATAGTAAAATACGACGCCCGAATTTCTATTAATTTTATAAGAAATCGTTAAGAAAAGAAATAGTCTACTACGCAAATATCGCCTATATTATTTATTAAGAAATTAAGTACTTACTTTGCTAGCTAAGACTATTTCTATTAGAAAATAAAATTATTTATAAAAGAAGAATTATACTTTTTAATCTTTAGTTTAAACTATAGCATTAATTCTTATAAAGAATACGATTTTATTTTCGCTTACGTTATCGTCTATTTCGCTATTAAATTCTTCTACTACTCGTTATAGTATACGAATATTAATTTAGTAAAACGCCTTTTTTATTAGAGAAGGTTTCTTCTTTCTATAAAGAAATATCTTTCTAAAAAATCTTACTATAAGATTAGATCTTCTTATTTTATTTTACTATAGAAAGAAAGAAATTTAATACTATATCTGAAGAAATAATTTTCTTAATTTACGTAAAGAAAAGGCTATTCTTTACTTAAAGAAATAAGTTTCTTTACTTAAAGAAATAAGTTTCTCTACTTATAGAAATAAGTTTCTTACCTTAGCGAGAACGCTACCTTTCTTTCTTTCTTATTGATATATGTTATAGACTTATATTTAATAAATAGAAGCTAGTAGTTAATAGCTTAATATAACTTAATATTAAAATATAATTAAATAATTAAATTCTATAAAAGAAGAATTATCTTTTTATTACTTAAGAAACGTCTTTCTTAAAAAACGTCTTTCTTAGAAATGAGATTTCTAAGGATCTTACGTTATCTTAATACTTAATATTATAATATTAATATAATATAAAGTTAATATATTAATTTATATAATCTATAAATATATATATATAAAGAGAAGACGCGTTAAGATTTAATAAGAAAGATATATTAAGTATAGAGAATTAATTCGTAATAGATATTCTCTTATTTACTTAAGTTTTATTTATTTATTAATTAATAATATAAGAGATTTAGAATTAATATATATAAAAGAATAAGATAAAGCTAAATTAGAAAATCTTAAATTTATATATATAGTTAATTATTAATTCGTTAGATCTATACTTTTTAATTAAATACTACGAGTAAATAAATTAATATTTATAATTATTAAAAAAATAGATATATATTATTAATATATAGAATAACTTTTTTATTTTCTATTAAGTTTTTAAGATTTTTTTTAAATTATAAATTAAAATATAAGCTTTTAGAGAAAAAAAGAATTTCTAAATTTAATCTTATAATTATTAAAGCGTAAGAAATTCAAATATCGTTTATTAAAGTTCGCTTACTAAAGTTCGCTCGATAGCTCTAATTAAAAAATAGATATATATTATTTAATTTTAAAATAACTTTTTTATTTTCTATTAAAATTTTAAGATTTTTCTTTTAAATTATAGAAGATAGTATAGGCTTTTAGATAAAAAAAGAATTATTAAATTTAGTCTTATAGATATTTAAAGATAAGAAATTCAAATATCGCTTATTAAAAATCGCTTATTAAATTTACTCGACAGCCCTAATTAAAAAAAAACGATTATAAATTTAATTTATAGACCTTTACTCGTATATTTATATTATAAGATCGTTAAATACTTATTTAATATATAAGACTCTTCTTTATAATAGGTTATAAAAATAATAATAGGGGAAATCGCGAAAAACGCGTAAATCCGTCATTTGTTTTGACGCGTACTCGACGCGCCCACCGCGTCCAACGCTCCGCCGCTCCTGCGGCTCTCGCAAAATCATGAGGGTCCCTTTGACACAAAGACATACAATTATGCCACACTCTACAGCCCCAGGGCCAATGCGACCTGAAGAGGTCGACGAAGACGGCATCCTCCCGGACGCGCCTCAGCAAGTTTCAGACCATACGAAAGAAGAGGGAAAGACGGACATGATCGATAGTGCATCGCAATCAGAGGATTCAACAAGCGAAGCACCGAGGATAGATGTAAACGTCGAGGACCTTTTTGACGACGCTGACGACGATGAAGAGGATGAGTTCTCAGGCTCAAAAGTTCTAAATCCCGGAAACGAAAGCAGTCCACCAGAGGCACCCTTGTGAGAATGTCTCTGCTCCAAGTGGATGCCGGTTTCTAACTTGGACTTCCAGGCCTTTCGCTCAGTCTGCAAAGTACACAGACCCAGAGGTCATGCTAGCCTTCTATCAGCGCCTTTTTCCGTTCCGGTACCTTTACCAGTGGCTGAACCACTCAATGAAACCATCGAACGATTTTGGTCATCGGGAATTCGCGTTCACTCTGCAAAATGACGCGTATCTCAGGTACCAAAGCTTCCCCACAGGAGACCTGTGAGTATACTTCTATTTCCTTGCGTCACGCAAAATTCATTCCTCGCAGACTTCGGAGGGAGATTCTACGCCTCAACCCTTCCCGTTTTGAGATAGGTCCAGTCTACACAGCAAATCCTCGGGATCGCAAAACTCTCCGCAAATCCACTGCTTTTCGGCCAATGGCAAAAGAATTGGTCTTTGACATAGATCTGACGGATTATGACGAAATACGTACCTGTTGCAACAAAGCGAATATCTGCCACAAATGTTGGTCGTTCGTCACAATGGCCATTAAGGTCGTGGATGCAGCGCTAAGAGAAGATTTCGGATTTCAGCACATCATGTGGGTCTATTCTGGGCGAAGAGGAGCCCATGCCTGGATCAGTGACAAGCGAGCAAGGAACATGGATGATCAGAAAAGGAAAGCGCTCGCAGGATATCTAGAAGTGATCAAAGGTGGAGCACAAAGTGGCAAGAAGGTCAATGTGAAGCGGCCCCTCCACCCACATCTAGCGTAAGTCGCCTTTGATCGAGATCTTGCAATACAATATCTCCCTTTAATGCCTTGCAGTCGGAGTCTTGACATCTTGAAAGAACACTTCCAGCGCGATATTTTGGAAGACCAGGACCCTTGGGCCGAACCCGAGAAGGCAGAGCGTCTACTTCGGCTGCTTCCTGATAAAGTATTGAATGATTCTTTACGCAAGAAATGGGATGCAGCCCCTGGCCGGTCAAGCGTCAGCAAATGGGCTGACATAGATGCCCTTGCGAAGACAGGAGCCAGCAAGACCCTGGATGGCAGAGCTCTATTGGAAGCAAAGCAAGACATTGTGCTTGAGTACACGTATCCGCGCCTCGATATTGAGGTCAGCAAAAAAAAAATACATTTACTGAAGTCTCCTTTTGTCATACATCCGGGGACTGGAAGGGTCTGCGTACCCATCGACACTAAGAGACTAGCAAAGTTCGATCCTCTTGGAGTGCCAACTGTGACGGAACTTTTGGGTGAGATCGATGCGTTTGATGAGCAAACGACGAAGGAGGAGAGCGATGTCAAAAAGACTCAAGACTATGAGAAGACGGGTTTGAGGCCGTATGTGGAATATTTTAGGACTTACGTCGCTGGGTTGCTTAGGGAGGAGAAGGGTGTGAAGAGGGAGAGGGAGACAGACAATGCGATGGAATTCTGAGACTTTCGTAACTAGGCTGTGCAGATGATTGGCCAGTGGTTGAGATACAGTTGTCAGCGACTCAATAATGTGTATGATAAATCTATATTGATAGTATAAAGAGAAAACAGTCTACTCGTTTCAACCCCATTTGCACGTTACCCCCATTTGCACGCTCTTAAATTTAATAAATTCGATATAAATAGTTACTACTACTATAGCTATTACTATTTATTATTTATTTTAATAATTTAATATGTACTGGGGCGCGGGCTTCCCAGTAGTGAAAAGCTTGCCGAGTACTGGTTTTTGACTGTTTAATTCTCAGGGAGACCCCCTAAAACCCCTCGGACCCTTCGAGGGCTCTTTAAGGGCTCTCCGAGGGCTTCTATCGAAGGGGCTATCAAAGCAAGCTCGAAATTTGATTATTTTAATAATATTTGATTGATTTCGAGCTTGCTTTGACAGCCCCTCCGATAGAAGCCCTCGGAGAGCCCTTAAAGAGCTCCGAAGGGTTTAAGGGATTTTAAGGGGTCTAACCCTGAGAATCGAGAGAGATAGTTGATATACTTAGGGGGAGATCCCCTAAAACCCCCCTGACCCTCCGGGGGCTCTCCGAGGGCTCTTCGAGGGCTCCTGCCGGAGAGGCTCTTCTCGCAAGCTCGATAGACGAATACTTTATCAAATTTCGTCTACGCTACGTTATCTGAAAGCGTATAAGTAATTCTATAACTCTACGTACTTAGTTTATTATCATATTTTTGATAAAAGAAAAGGAATCAAAAAAGGTGGATTTGAAGATTTTGAAGTTCTTTTCCAGCTTCCTCTTTTGGACGTACCCGTGTGTATCCGCGTTTAGATCGAAAATGGAGAAATAAGATGTGTTTTAGACTGAAAATAATGAAATCCGATGGTCTAATTGGTTACTAGCCTCTTAGCGTAGAAGCCATTTAGGATTTCAACTCTTAAGTATTAAGAAAGTAAGCTTTTTAATTATTATATTCTATTATAATAGCTAATCTTATTAGATTTAAATAATTTTTTATTTACTTTTTATTATAATAGCTACTATTATAATATTATAATTATTATCTATTATTTTAATATAATAAAAATTTCTATCTTAAATTTTAATATATTTTAATATTATCTTATATTTAATAATATATTAAAGTTTAAATATAATATTAAGATAATATATAGAATATTAATTATATATAATTATTATAAGTATAAAGTTTATATATAATAACGAGTAAAGGCCTATGAATTAAATTCATAACCGTTTTTTTTAATTAGAGCTGTCGAGTAAATTTGATAAGCGGTCTTTGATGAGCGGTCTTTGATAAGCGATCTTTAGTAAGCGATCTTTGAATTGCTTACCTTTGAAGAACTATAAGACCAAATTTTAAGATCTTTTCGTATTTAAAAAGTGCAAATTGCGTTCTATAATTTAAAAAAAAAACTATTAAATTTTAATAGAAAATAGTAAAGTTATTAAAAGATTAAAAGTAGAAAAAAGAATTTTAATAATTACGAACGCTAATTTATTTATCTATAATATCTAATTAAAAAGCGTAGCGAATAAATTTATAATTAACTATATATATAAATTTAAGATTTTTTAGCTTAGCTCTATCTTATTCTATTATATATACTAATATAAATAACTCTAAATTTAATTTCTTAATATTATTAAAATATTAATTAAATACTATTAGAAAATTTGAAAAGATATATATTTAACGCTAGTTTATAATTTACTACTTTAAATTATTATAAAAAAAATTTATTAAGATAAAGTAATAAAAAGAGAATTAGATTTAATATAAATAAATATATTAAGAATAAGAATAAGTATTAATTTAAATTTATTTAGAAGTAATTAAGTAATATTAAAAAAGAAAAATATTTATTAAAAAGACTACTATATCTCTTATATATAATACGAGTAAAGGCCTATAAATTAAATTTATAATCATTTTTTTAATTAGGGCTATCGAGTAAATAGATAAGCGAACTTTAATAAGCGATATTTGAATTCCTTACGCTTGACTAATAATAAGACTAAATTTAAAAAAAAGAATTCTAAAAGCTTATATTTCGTTCTATAATTTAAAAAAAATTTTAAAATTTTAATAGAAAATAAAAAAGTTATTCTAAAATTAAATAATATATATCTATTTTTTAATTAGAGCTATTCGACTGTCGAGCGAACTTTAATAAGCGATATTTGAATTCCTTACGCTTTAATAATTATAAGACTAAATTTCATAATTTCTTTATTTATAAAACGCGTAAATTATAGGCTATAATTTGAAGAAAAAATATAAAGATTTAATAGAAAATAATAAAGTTATTAAAGGGTTAAAAGTAGGGTAAGAGATTTTAATAGTTACGAATACTAATTTATTTATTTATAGTAACTTAGTCGATCTAATTAAAGAGCGTAGCGAACTCGAATTTATAATTAATTATATATATAAATTTAAGATTTTATAGCTTAGCTCTCTCTTATTCTTTTATATATATTAATATTACTTTTATTAAACTTTATATTTTTATAATAATAATAGCGAAATAAATAAAGAATTTTTTATTAAAATTCGACTTATATAACTCTTAGCGATTACTTAATATAATTACGTAATACGTCTTAGCGTATTTATATTAAGTCGCTCTTTTCTCTATAATAACTCTATTAAAATATAAAGGTAGGATACTTAGTTATATTAACTATAGAGTTCTATAGAAGAAAAGAGCGACTTAATACGGGTGTGGAAATATGAGGTAAGACACTTAGTTGTTAACTATAGAGTTACTATGAAGGAAAGAGCGACTAGATACGGACACGCTTAGGCGTGTCACGTGACCATATCACGTGACCGCCAAGACGCTAAGAGTCACGTAATCTGAATTTCAACACTCCCCTTCGCACGTATCCTCTTATAAGCGAAATCTAGTGAATACGAAGTTTAATACTGACGGGGTTTAAAACCGAGTAGCTAAGGTGAGTTAGTGCCGGGTAGCTAGCGTGAAAATACACCCCCCCCTATACCCCCCCCTACCCCTACCCTCCCTTACGGAC
Organism: Letharia columbiana; assembly: GCF_014066305.1. Taxonomy (NCBI): domain Eukaryota; kingdom Fungi; phylum Ascomycota; class Lecanoromycetes; order Lecanorales; family Parmeliaceae; genus Letharia; species Letharia columbiana. The sequence goes on along the minus strand of NW_023501037.1, from coordinate 1,695,511 downwards.
GAAATTAAAAAATATAAGATTTAAAGTTCGCGATATTTAAAATAGGGTAGATAAAGTAAAAAGTCGAAATCTAAAAATAACTATATTAGACTAGGCCCCTACTAAAATTCGATTTAAATTCCACTTTTTATTAAAAAGCGGTTTTTTAGAAATTTTATTTTTAGATTATCTAATATATATTAAAAATCGATTAATTTAAGATCGAAGAATATTTATAAAGATAGTTAAATAAAATAATTAAAAGAAATTCTTTTAGCTATATATCGCCGGCTATAAGATCTTTATAAGAATTATTTTAGATATTTAATTCTTAATAATAGTAGTTAATAATAATAATTTAAAGATATAATATTTAAGATATTAATAATAAATAGATATAAATTTTTTAAAAGAGCTTTAGAAGTTTTAATAACGATAGCGATAATAGCGCTAAAGAAATAGCTATTTTAATATAAAATAATAAGTTTATAGAGTATTAAGTCTAATATAATAACTCGATAAATAATTTAAATTAATTATTTATAATATAAAGATTAATAAAATAATTTCTCTAAAATAAATAATAATAGGCGATTTTTTTAGATTTAGATATAGATATAGTAGAATAACTTCTCTATTAGATATTATTAAAATAAGACTATATTAAGATAGTAATAAGATTAATAACTATCTAAGGGGTAAGTAGATATAGCTTCTACTTTAAGAGTATCTTAAAAAATAATAAATTTATTTAAGTAAAAAATCTTAATAAATTTATTAGCTATTTATTTATTAATAAAAATATATTATATATTTATAATATTATTATTAATCTTTTTTTATATAAAATAATAAGTAATATTAATATACTTAATACGAGTATAAAACTAAGTATTCTTTATAAGAGTAATTACGCTTTAATTATTATCGAAAATAATAATAATTTTAAAATTTATATTATTAAGGCGAAGAAGTTAATTAAATAGATTTTTTAGTTAAATTACTTTCTTAATAATCTATATCTAATTAATATACTCTATTTTATAAATAAATAATATTATAATAATTTAACGCTTAGATAATTAATTAATTATATTACTTTTTATATTAAAGAGATAATTAAATATAAATCTTTAAATTATATTATTAATCTAATTAGAATTAATATAATTAATAAGCTCTTAAAAAGAGCTTTTATATACGAGTTCGTAATATACTATATCTCTTAAATATCGAAAGATTTAAATAATTATATTTTAATATATTAAAGTTAAATTAACTAAGTAGTAATTTATTAATAATATTATATAAATAATATTAAGATAAATATTAAGTATAATATATATAAGAGATCTTATCGCGAATTAGTAATTCTTTTATAATTTTCTTAAGGCGATATAGTTCTCTTTAATAAAAGTTAGTTTATAATTAATCTCGAGAAGTATTAATATTAAGATAAAGTTTTAATAATTAAAATAGTTTAAAAATTAAGTAATATAAGTCTCTTATCTTAGACGAAGAATATCGCTATAGCGATTTCTTTTAATAATTATATTTAAATAGTAAATATATAATTCTAAATTCGATATATAAAACTTCGCGTTAAATTTCTTCTTAATTTATTAAATCCCGACTTTATTAAAATTAATAATTAAAATATTATCGATATAAAGCGCTATAATAATATTCTCTTTAAGATTTATAAATATATTATTATTCGATTTAATAGAGAGAAGACTTAGCTTCTTTATATACTTCGAGAAATATTAATATTAGACTTAAGGAAATTATTTTAAATTATAAAATATCTTATTTAGCTTATAAATCTTAATATTATTTTTATTAAAGCTATTAAATTAATATATATAAATTTTTTTTTTTATATTATTATATAGAAAGATAGTTTTAATATTTATTTACTCTAGATCTTAATTTAAAATAATTATAAATATAAAGATTATTTTATAGCTTATAAGCTTTATTATTAATATAAAAGTATTATAATAATTATAACTTTTCTATTATTCGAATTTTTAAATAATTTAATATATCTTATAATAAGTAATTTCTTTATCGAAATCTTATTTTAAGATATAGATTTATTTATCTCTTAGAATATAAGCTTTAAAAGGCGCTTAAATAAGATATTAAGTATTATTATCTATAAGAGATTTATATTTATTCTTTATAAAAAGTTTCTAATTTATTTAAGATAGCTAATTAAATATAACTTACTTATAAATAATAGATTTAAAAATATTTAATTTATTAGTATAATTAATAAGTAAAATAAATATTATAAAAGCTCTTAAAAGAGGGTCGAGGGATAGATTCTATAGATTTAAAATTATAAGATTTAAATAATTATATAATACTCTTTAAATAGCGTTTAACTTATAATCTTCGCGAATAGCTTATATAACTTCGATAATAGTAAATAATAAATTTAAGTCTAAGAAAATTAAATTTAAATCTAAGAAAATTTCTTATATAAATAGTATAGGTCGAATTATTAATATAGGTATAGATATAGTATTTAATTAAGTAGATTAAGAAGTCTATATTAAAAGCGCTTAAACTAAAAACTCTCGCGTAATTAATTAAATTCGTTATATTAAAGACTCTTATATAGATCTCTATAAAGGCGCTTTCTTATTAGCTAGCTAGAGAAAATTTAATCTTAATCTTATAAATATTAAAGATTTTAAAGCTATTAAAAGTTTAATAGCTATTTTAATTATAAATATAATATCTTCTAATATTTCTTTAAATTTAATATCTTTCGAAATATTAATAATATATTACTTATTTAATACCTCCCCTATAGCGAATATTAATATTATTAGATATTATTACTTATTTAAAAACTTATAAACCTCAATTTCTTCTTTCGAATCTATAATTAGAGATTATTTTTTTATAAAGTATATACTATTAGCGTAAATAATTATCTTCTTAATAAGATTATATAGCTAAAAGATATACTCCTCTTTATATCTTAATAATATATACTTTTTACTTTAATTTATAAGTTTTTTTTAGATTTATTTTATTATATAAGTAATAAAATCGATTATATATAAGTAGAAAAGAATAGACTTTTATTAATAGAAGATCTTAAAAGAAATTCTAATAGTTTTAATATTAAGTAATCGTATTATTAAATAATTAGTAATAATAATAATTTTAGATTAAAAGAATTTATTAAGATTAAAGCTTAATAGAATAAAATATATCTTATATAATAGAATTTATCTAAAACGCTTAGTTATATTATTTATTTAGAGGTTATTAGAGATAATAAATTTTTATTTAATATTTAATAGAGCGAGATAGTTAAGAAAGACTTTAAATATATATTTATCTCTATTATCGAGGCGAATATAAAAGATTTTATAATTATATAACTTAAGATAGATCTTAAATTATAAAAATATAGCGAAGATTTTACTCTTATAATAAATATAGTAGACTTTAGAGTAAAAGATAAAATTATTTTTAAATATTATAAAGTATTTATAGCTATTAAAATTAATAGAGAATAAAGACTCTATAAGATCGCTATAAATAAATTTATTTAATTATATATCGGGCGCAATAGAATTAATATAGAAGATAATCTTTTAACGCTTTATAATATAATATTTATAAATATATTTATTCGCGATATTCTTAATAAAATCTATATCTATTACTATAGCGAAGAGTTTATTTAAATTCTATTAATTTAAATAGTTTATATAAATATATTAGAGTTAATAAATTAAGTTTAAAGAAATACTATATATTATTAAGATATTATTTAAATTATTTTAGAGATTAAAAAAGAATAGATCTCGATTATAAGTATTTATAAATTTTAGATTATCTTTAATTAAAGTATAGCTAGTCTTATAAAAGATAACTATAATATTAAAGTTTAAAAGTTTATTAATAAAAAGAAGATTAACGCTTATATTAAGTATATATAAGATATTAAATAAAATAATATTTATACGCTTATTTTAAATAAAGCAATCTAAACTAATAATATCGCGACTAAGAGATTAAATTTAATTATTCTTAATATCGCGAATAAGATAAGAGTAGATCTTTTTATAAATAATAAATATTAAATAATTAATAAAGGAATAATAAGAGTAGCTAGAGTCCACTATTATATAAGAATATAGATTAACGAAGTTAATAATTATTAAGTTATACTCTAAATTAAAATCAACGATTATTAAGTTAATAACTTTCTTATTATTAACTATATTAAGAATATTAAAATTATTAAAACTAAAATCTATATAATATATAGTCGAATTTAGTTCTTTTAGAAAGGTATAGTTAATATTAAGATACTTATTCTCCTCTAAAGTAGAGGTATTAAAAGATATCTCTTTAATACGCTTACGCTTAATACTAAGGCCCTTCTCTATATTATTAAAATTAATCGCGATAATATAAATCTTCTTCTTCTTTTTTTTATTCGATATAAACTTTTTAAGCTTTAGATAAGAAAACTTAATCTAGTATTTAGCGAAAGGATATCTAAATTTATATTTAATAACTTTATATAGAGAGTAAATTTCGCGATTAGCTTTTAAATCGCCGATTTTATAATATCTAGCGAACTACTTATTTTTATTTTTATTATTATTATTATAAATAGCGTATATAATAATATTATTATCTTTAGATAAAAATAAATAAATCTCTTTATTTATCGCGATATAGATAATTTTATTAAATTTAATAATCTTATTATTATATAGCTTATAAGTCTAGATATAAATAATTACGAAGATATTAAAAGAGTTTTTAAGTTTTATAAAAAAGAGTTAAATTAGAAAGGATTTTAATAAAGCGAGTAATTTATATAGATTAGCGATTTCGATAATAATCTTATAAAAGTTCTTTTTATATTAATGAATATCTTTTTTAAAAGTAAGAATAATATTAAGTAATTAGCGAATTAACTTTATATAGAGCTTAAAGTTTTTAGATTTATAATATTTAATAATAGCGTTTAATATTATCTAAGAATTTTTATTATTATAATTAATCTTAATAAATTAATAATTATTATATTTAAGATATTAAAAAATAGTTATATAAATTTTAAGCTTCGTAATTTTAATAAAGAATAAAAGATTATTAAGTATTAATTAGTTTTTAATATCTTATCTTTATCTAATATATCTTATATTAAATTCTAGAATAATAATAAAGATTAAAGAAAAATTATTTTTATTAAATTAAGATTAATTAGAGATATTAGCTATAAAGCGCTATAATTAATTATTTAAATTTATTATTATTAGAAGATAATCTAGATAAAAATATATAGAATATTAATAAAGAGAGCGATAGCGATAATAATAATAATAATTTAGCTACTATTTTAAGCGAGATAGTAGATTTAAAGAAAGATTTTAAAAATAGCTTCGAAGCGGGTATAATAGATTTCTTAATATAAAGGTTGAAATAGCTTAATATCGCTTATAGAGCTAAATATATCTTCGCTAACTTCGAATTTAGAATTAATAAAATTATTATTTAATAAAATAGCGAGAGTAGAATAGATACTCTAATTATTATTAGAGTTTTTAAAGATCTTATTAATACTAGTTAACTATCGCCTTTAAGCTTTAAGTTCTTATATAAAAAATAAGAAATATTTATATATAGAGCTGCGATAGATATAAGTAATATAATTAAAATAAAAGATACTTAATAATAAAAATAATTTATAAATAAAGATTAATTTCTAATAAGATTATATAGAGTATAGTTATTATAGATATATAAACCTTCTTCTTAAAGAGAAATTAATATTCTTTTTATATTACTTATTTAAAGATTTAAATTTAAAATATCTATATCGCTAGCTACTATTATAAAACTTCGAAGATTATTCTAACTTTATAATTATAATAATAAAATATAAGTAATTATAAAGAAAGAATTCGATAATAAGACTCTAGCCCTTTTTTTTAAAGAGCTTCTAAAGATCTAGAAGCTAATATTAATAAGATATTCTTATTATTTTAATCTTAATAGATTTATAAGTATATTAAGAGATAGTAATATTAGCTCTAAAATACTTTAAATTATAATTAGATTATTAATATTAATATTTAATTACTTTTAATTAATAGCTATTAATTCGATAATTAATATATAATTTTAAAGTTAATATTAATATAAAATAACTTTATTTTTAATAAAGTTAAATATTTTAACTTAGCGAAAATTAATAAGATTTAAAGAACTTTAATAATATAACTCGATTATATAATAATATAATTATATACTTAATATACTTAGCGAGTTCGATATTTTAATTAAAGATAATATATCTTAACTCGCTTAAGATAGAAGCGATAATAACTTTTAGCTCTTTATATTATTAATAAATTATACTCGCTTAGATCTATAACTATTTTAAAAGAGAGAAATATCTTTATTAAGAAGATTAAAAGAATATCTTTATTACTACTACTATCTTTATATAATAAACTTTAAATATTATAAGATAAATATTAAAAGTCTAAGAATAGTTATAGTTATAGAGATAAATAGTAATTATAATATAATAGTTATTAAGTAGAGTCTAAACTTATAATCTATAGAAATATAAGATAAGATACTTAGTTATTAACTATAGAGTTACTATAAAGAAAAGAGCGACTAGATATAAACACGCTAAGGCGTGTCACGTGACCATATCACGTGACCGCCAAGACGCCAAGAGTCACGTGATCCGAATTTCAACAAAGGGCGCGCTAAGGCGTGTCACGTGACGTAGTCACGTGACCGCCAAGACGCCGAGAGTTACGTGACCCGAATTTCAACATTCCTCTTCGCACGTATCCTTTCATAAGCGAAACCCAGTGGACCCGAAGTTCAATACTGACGATATTAAAATCGGATAGCTAAGGTGAGTTAGTGCCGGATAGCTAGCGTGAAAAAAAACCCCCCCCCCCCCTCACACCTCTACCCCCCCTTATAGACCAAATTGAAAAATACGAGGTCTAAAGTTCGCGACGTTTAAAATAGAGTAAGTAAAGTAAAAAATCGAAATCTAAAAACGACTATATCAAATTATGGCCCCTATTTAAATATGACTTAAATTCTACTTTTTATTAAAAAGCGGTTTTTTAGAAATTTTATTTTTAGGCTATCTAGTATATATTAAAAATTAATTAATTCGAAGTCGAAGGATATTTATAGGGGTAGCTAAATAAAATAATTAAAAGAAATTCTTCTAGCTATATATTGTCGACTATATAGTCTTTATAAGAGTTATTTTAGATAATTAGTTCTTAGTAATAATAATTAATAATGATAATTTAGAGATATAATACTCGAGGTATTAATAATAAATAGATATAGATTTCTTAAAAGAGCTTTAAAAGTTTTAATAACGATAACAGTAATAGCGCTAAAGAAATAGCTATTTTGATATAGAATAGCGAGTTCTTATAGTGCTAAGCCTGATATGGCGGCTCGGCGAGCGGCTTAGAACGATTACCCGTAATGCGGGGACTAATGAAATGGCTCTCTTAGCTCGATAAGTCGATGAAAACTCTTAAACTTATCCTTATAGAGGGTCTTAATAAGATTATTAATTATCTATCGATTAATAAAGACGTAATCTAGAGCGATATTTTTAGCGATAACTTATTTTTATATATAGTAATATTAAATATTAATATATTTAATATAAGTATAAAACTAAAGATTTTTAACTAGTACTATAGCGCTTTAATTATTATAAAAAATAATAATTATTTATATTTATTTATCGCTAGAATTAAGCTAATTTAATAAACCGCGTAGTTAATTAATTTTTCTTAATAATTTATATTTAATTAATATATTTAATTTTATAAATTAAGAGTATTATAATAAATTATCGCTTCGATAATTAATTAATAATCTTATTATTAATATTAAATATATATCTAGATATAAAGCGATAGATATCTTAATTATCGATTTAATCGATATCGATATAATCGTTTAAAGATTTTAAATCTTCTTTAAAGACGAGTTAATAATTAATAATTTATTTAAAATAGCGAAAAATTTGTTGAAAGTAGAATATCAGACATATTAGAAAAAGAATAATTGTTACTAAAAGACTAATTATTGATTTATAGGATATACGAATATTTATATATATAAAATAGATGGCTAATAATAACTAATAATTACTAGCCTTAATAATACGCGATATATTATACGATAGCCGAAGGGGCTAATATTATAATACTCCTCGATAGCCCTAGAAGCTAGATTCCCTAAATCCCAGCACACCGTATCCTATATATATTAGTTTCTAAATCTACGCTTTATATTCGGAATTAATTATTTATCCGGCCTCGTTAAATCTATAAAAAACCCCGATAGAAAAAATAGAAAGAGTGCCGGGGCTTTTGAATACCCGTTTCGGGACCTCGGAATGATATAAGGGTTTTTGATGTTTTGCCCGTATTGTTTCGAGACTAATGGTTTGCTCGTATTGCTTCGGAACCTCGGAATAATCTGAGGGTTTTACTCGTATTGTTTCGGGACCTCGAAATGATCTAAGGGTTTTGTTGGTTTGCTCGTATTATTTCGGGACCTCGAAATGATCTAAGGGTTTTTAATTAATTCGGGTCCTCGTATGATATGAGGGTTTTTTACCCGTATTATTTCGGGACCTCGAATGAAATAAGGATTTTAGTTCGATATTTTTTATATAGGGATTGAATAGCGATAGCCCTCTCGTCGGTGGATACGAGCTAAAAAAATGAACTATCGTTATAAGGTGTATCTATTTATAAACGATTATTGAAGACTTAGTTTAATATCCATATTAGAAAGTATAAGGATGTTCGATATTACTCTACCCGCTTTCGGGCTTATAATCTATTAAAAGTAGGATATCAGATATATTAGAAAAAGAATAATTATAATTAAAAGACTAATTATTAATTTATAGAATATACGGATATTTATATATATAAAATAGGTGGCTAATAGTAGCTGGTAATTACTAGCTCTGATAATACGCGATATATATGCGATAGCCGAAGGGGCTAATATTATAATAAAATTCGCTTAATCGCTTTTTAATAAGCTTCGTTAGAGTTTAAATTATATTAAAATACTATTAAAATTATAAATATAATATCTAATCTTATATCGAGTATTATATATATTAATAACTCTATTATTAACTAATACTTAATATAAGAGACTTTAAAGACTTAAAAGTTCTCTTTAAATATCTAATATCTTTTAATATTACAATATCTATAAAAATAAGTATACTTTTAAATTTCTATATATTATATTTAATAAGAATTTTTTTAATATATTTTATCTAATTAAGTTAAATAATATAATTAATATAATTTTTAATAATAATTATATCTAAATAATAGATATATAGATATAAATTAATTATTTCGAAGTAATTATTAAACTTATTTTTAATATTCTAAATTTCTATTTTATTAAGATTAATTAAAAGAATATTATTTATATAAATTATAATAATTATAATATTATTAATAAAGATTAAGAAATTAGTCGTAATAGACTTAAAGTTTAATTTCTTTAGATATATAAAAAAAATTTATATTAGATTTTTAAAAATTATTTTAAATTATATAACGCCTTCTTTAGTTTATATATTTTATATTTACTATTAATTTTAAAGTTTATAGATTATATTATATAGATAATTTCCTTTATATTATTATAGAATTTTTTTTTAATATTTATTTACTTTAATTTCTAATTAAGAATTATTATTAAAATAAAGATTACTTTATAATTTATAAATTTAATTATAAAGATAAAAGTCTTATTAAAATCTACGCTTTCGCGCTATTTAAAACTACGAATTATTTATTAAACTTTATATTATATAATTTCTCTAATAAGATCTTACTTAAATTTATAAACTTATTTATTATTTAGAGTATATATATTTAAAAGTAAATTTATTAAGATTTAAATATTATTAATTATAAAAGAATTAACTTCTTTCTATATAATAAGTTTCTATTTTATTTTCTAATATTTATTTATTATTATTTCTTAATATATTTAAAATTTAAATAATTTAAGAGTATTAGCTTTAATTAAAAAGGCGAATAAATTTAATAAAAGATCGCGATAAGCTTTAAGAACTTCGTATTATCTAGATTATTTTAAGAAAGACTATTAATTAATTATAGATCTAATTATAGATCTTATTAAGACTTATATTAAAGACGTTAATACTATTAAAATAAATTCTATAAATATATTTTTATTTAGAGTTTTAGATAATTTTAACTCTATCTCCTCTAAATATATCTATAGCGATATCTATAACGATAATATTTATAAAGATATGATTTAATAGAAATTTATATAGTAATAACGAATTCTCTAATAGCTTTAATTAGAATAATTACTACTTCGATAAATATTTTCTATCTTATTCTTTTTAAGACTCTCTTCTCTAAAATTAATATTAAAGAGGCGGTTAATAATTTATATATAATCTTTTATAGCGTATTTATATAACGCTTATTTTTATTTTTAAATAGATTTTAATTATTAATCTTTCTTTTCTTAGCGAGATTAAATTTAAATAAAATAAATTTAAAAGAGATATTATTAATTTAAATTATATTTAAATAGATTTAAATTTTACTATTTAATATTAATATATAATAAAATTAATTAATTTTATAATTAATTAAATATCTCTTATAAGCGTAATTCTTATATTTAATTTAATTAATATTTAATAGATATATTTAATAGAAATAGTCTATTTAATAATTCGAAAATATAAAATATTAAATAAATAATTTATAGAGATCTTATAAGAGATAATATTTCTTTTTAATATCGATTATAAATTATATAGATAATTAGAAATCTATATAAATTTCGATTAATATTTTTATAATAATCTACTTTTTTTAAATATAGTATTATTTTTATATTATATTATTTAATTAAGATATTTAAATTTATTATTTATTTAAAAATTATTAAATATAATATTTTCTTAAATATTTGTTGAAATTCGAATTACGTGACTCTTAGCGTCTTGGCAGTTATGTGATATAATTACGTAATATATCTTAGCGTATTTATATCTAATCGCTCTTTTCTTTATAATAACTCTATAGTTAATAACTAAGTATCTTATCTTATATTTTTATAGATTATAAGCCCGAGCTCTACTTAATAACTATTATATTATAATTACTATTTATCTCTATAACTATAACTACTCTTAAACTTTTAATATTTATTTTATAATATTTAAAGTCTATTATATAAAAGTAATAGTAGCTATAGAGATATTCTTTTAATCTTCTTAATAAGAGTATTTTTTTTTTTAAAATAATTATAAATTTAAATAAGTATAATTCGCTAATAATATAAGAAGCTAAAAGCTATTTTCGCCTCTATTTTAAGCGAGTTAAAATATATCGTCTTTAATTAAAATATCGAACTCGCTAAATATATTAAGTATATAATTATATTATTATATAATCGAGTTATATCGCTAAAGCCTTCTTAAATCTTATTAACTTTCGCTAAATTAGAATACTTAACTTTATTAAAAATAAAATTATTTTATATTAATTTTAATTTTAAAATTATATATTAATTATCGAATTAATAGCTATTAATTAAAAGTAGTTAAATATTAATATTAATAATCTAATTATAATTTAAAGTATTTTAGAGCTAGTATTACTATCTCTTAATATATTTATAAATCTATTAAGATTAAAATAATAAGAATATCTTATTAATATTAGCTTTTAAATCTTTAGAAGCCTCTTAAAAAAGGGGGTTAAAGCTTTATTATCGAATTCTTTCTTTATAATTATTTATATTCTATTATCGTGATTATAAAGTTAGAATAATTTTCGAAGTCTTATAATAATAGTTAATAACGTAGATATTCTAGATTTAAATCTTTAAATAAGTAATATAAAAAGAATATTAATCCCCCTTTAAGAAGGAGATTTATATATTTATAATAATTATATTTTATATAGTTTTACTAGAAATTAGTCTTTATTTATAAATTATTTTTATTATTAAATATCTTTTATTTTAATTATATCGCCTATATCTATCGTAGCTTTATATATAAATACTTTTTATTTTTTATATAAGAATTTAAAGCTTAAAGATAATAGTTAACTAGTATTAATAAGATCTTTAAAAACTTTAATAATAATTAGAATATTTATTTTACTTTTACTATTTTATCGAATAATAATTTTAGATAGCGGCTACGCGTATAGCCTCTATCTACTAGATATATAGCCTCTATTTACTAGGCGTATAACCTCTATCTACTAGGCGTATAGCCCCTCTAATTTAATTAACGACCGCGCGAAAGCTAACGAAATCTAATCGAAAATAATAAAGAATTTATATCTAATATCTTCGAGCTAAATACCTTTATAGTAGAATATCTTATAATAGTAAAATTAACTTCTATCTTATCGCCCGCCTATATTCTTCGCTTAATAGTAATAGCCTTAGCTCTACCTCTCGATAACTAAATAAATATCTTATTTAATACGCTTATTCTATATATATAGTAGTATATAAAATCTTAAGACTATATTATTCTTAAGAGGCGTATAATTATTTTTAAGAATAGATTTATAAGAAAGATATAGCTATAATATAATTATAACGAAAAATTAAAAAAAAATAGTAAGAGTATAGATAAGTATATTAAATTTAATTAATTAATAGATTATTCGTTTTAGACTATTATATAATATATTAGAATAGACGATATTTAAACGAATTTTACTCTTATAATTATTAATTTTATTTATAATTATAGCTATATCTTATTTAAAGTATATTTAATAATATATAAAATCGCTATAATTTAGAATATTTAGAATATTATTATTAATTAAACGCGTTCTAAAGCTCTATCGAAATAAATTATTTTATTCTTATAACTTAATTAAGATAAGAAAGATTCTATTCTAAAGCTACGCGACGTTTATAATATTAAAATTAAGACTAAAAGCGAGGCGCTTAAATCTTTAATTTTTATATAAATCTTAATATAATAATTATATATATAAGAGAATTAATTTATATATATAAAGAAGAATCAGCGGATATAGTAGATTAAGTTTCTCTTCTTCGCTAGAAAATTATTATAATAAATATTATAACTTAATTTAGAGATATTAATCTTAGACGCGATATATAAAATTAATAAATATAAGCTTTTACTTCTTATAATTATCGAAATTATCGCTCTTAATATATTCTTCTATATAGAATTTATCTTTATAAAATTAAAATATATTAAGAATTATATATAGATAATAAAATAACTTAAAGCTCTATATAATAAGCTTAATCTTTCTTATTTAAATATACTTTTAATAAACGCGTAAAACGCTTTAATTAAGATCTATAAATTTATCTTTTTAAGAATTAAATATATACTTTATATTTAATATATTAAGAATAACGTTATATCGAATTATAGTTAATACTTTAATAAGTAAAAGAAATTAAATATCTTTAAGAAGAACTTCTATCGTATTATATATATAACTACTAAGAAGTTATTTAAATAGAAATAAAACGCTTTATAGAAGAATTATATTAAGTACTATCTATTCGCGGTTATCTATATCGCGAATAATTTAATTCCTTAAAAAAAAAGTAAGTAGTTTTTTAAATTAATTAATATCTATATTTTAATAATTAAGCTACTTCGTAAGAGAAGTTAAATAATAATAAGCTTAATCGTATGGGAACACGCTATACTTAGTATGAGCCACCCCAACGCTAAGGCTACCCCAATATCAATTTTCTTAATTTTTTAACTCATTCATCCCTTATCTATCTACCACAACCACAACGATGCCTAACTTATATACCGTCATTTAAGAACGTATTCAATAGGCCTTAGTCTCTATTGCCCCCGAAATAAAGCCCAAAGTCACTCGATTAGTTACTTAATTCAACGTGCTCTATGATTAGCTCCTATATCGCTATAATAAGATCCCCCTTAAAGATAGCCACTCTTACGCGCCCACAGATTCTGAAAAATAGATTCTTTATTAATATATATAACGGCTCGATAGATCGGGAATATCTTATTATCGTTCGATATTTATAAAAGTTGCAATTTTTTTTTAGGTCTACTCGTTAAGCGAGAATTAGATGTTATTCAACGAGCTGCAATAGCTCGAGCAACTCGAAAAGTAAAACCAATACGATGGGTCAGAAGAGAGGTATTATTATTCTTATTAAGCCCGGTCTTAGATCATTACACGCAAGGAAACAAAAATTGAAAGAACTTTAAGGGCTTTAGAGTGGGTAAATACTAAAGAGTCTCGGGTATATAATATATTTAGGAATAAGAATATCAAGTGGTTTAAGGTTACTATATGAAGGGTTAGAAAGTTAATTAAGATTAAAGTAATTAAAAAGGTTGAAATAGACTATAGTAGCTCTAAATAAATATATATGTGGGTGGGTAGATAGAATAATTGAAAAAATTGGCATTGAGGTAGCCTTAGCGTTAAAGTGGCTTATACTAAGTATAGCGTGTTTCCATACGATTAAGAGATAGCTATATAGCTTATCTATTAGTAAAATTACTTTTACTCTATATAATAAAATAATAAATTAATTAAAGAGTATTATAAATAATTTAAAGACTATTATAAACGCTATTAATTTAATACTTATAAATAAGTATTTAAATTATAATATCGTACTTAATAAAGCCTAAATACGCTTTCCTATTTATATTAAAAAGCCTATTTTTCAAGATCTATATATTAAAGTTTTATTATTCGTCTTTATAAAAATACTATCTTACTATAATAAAGTAATTAATTATATTATAAAGTTATATATTAAATACTTTATTATAATAATAGAATTATTATACGTATACGTTATAAAGCGTTATATATTAGAGAGAGCTAAGGTATTATTATTTAAAGATATTTACTCTTATTAGCGAGTTAATAAATCTATTAATACGCGTTATTATAAAAGTAAGAATAAGAATAATAAAAAGAAGAATAATAAAGAGAAGAAGAATAATATTATAAACGCGCTTCTATATATTAATAAATTAGCTATAATTTAATTTAGAGGCTAATTAATAAAAGCTAAAAATAAGAAGAAAAAGCGTATTTATAAGAAAGTTTTTAAGAACTCTATTTAATACGAGTTCTCTCGATTTAAGTATATATAATAATAATAATATTTAATAATTATAACGAGTTAGATAAAATAATAAGAGAAGAAGAATAGAGTAAATGTATTCTTTAATATTAAAGATTAAGAATTAAAGCGTATATCTATATCTATCTCTATATCTATCTCTATATTATAAGCTTTATAATTATTATAATAATTACTTCGATAATTAGATATTATATAAGAAAAGCGATAAGATAGATAAGTTAAATAGGCTATAAGAGGAGAATAGCGAGGAGATATTATATAAGGATAGCGAGATAGTATTATATAAGAATAGCGAGGTAATATTATATCGATTTATATATAGAATAATAAGACTATATTTAATATATTTTAGATATAAGAAAATTAGCTAATTAATAGATAGTAAATAATTAAGTATAATAAACGTATTTTTAATAGTAAATAGAGAGAATAGCCAGTTAATCAGCTATCGCTATAGCGGAATTATTTAAAGATCTTATTAATCGACGAATTAAAACCGTTTAATATTATAAATCTATAGAGAGAGATATAGAGAGGCTTATCTTACTATTACTAAGCATCTCCGTAAGAATCTCGAAGATACTAGATACAAGTTCTTTATTATTTTTAATTAGATTTCGCTAGCTTTCACGCGGTCGCTAATCGGATTAGAGGGGCTATATGTCTAATAGATAGAGGCTATATATCTAGTAAATAGGGGCTATATATCTAATAGATAGAGGCTATACGCGTAGCCGCTATCTAATTTTATTAATTTCGAATTCGAAGTTAGCGAAGATACCTTTAGCCCTTTAAGCGATATTAAACTATTTAATCTTCGTATTAAAATATCTATTATATCTACTTTAAAGCTATCTTTAAAATCTTTCTTTAAATTCGTTATCTCGCTTAAAATAGTAATTAAATTACTATTACTATCGCCGCTATTACCCTCTTTATTAATATTCTATATATCTTTATTTAAATTATTTTTTAGCGATAATAAATTCGAATAATTAATTATAATATTTTATAATTAAGATTTAATTCTAATCTAATAAGAGTAGTTTCTCTCTAATTTCTATTATTATTCTAGAATTTAGTATAGAATATATTAAATAAAAATAAAATATTAAGAGCTAATTAATACTTAATAAATTTTTATCTTTTATTAAAATTACGAAGTTTAAAACTTATATAGCTATTTTTTAATATCTTAAATATAATAATTATTAATTTATCGAGATTAATTATAATAATAAAGATTTTTAGATAATATTAAACGCTATCGCTAAATATTATAAATTTAAAATCTTTAAACTCTATATAAAGCTAATTTATTAATTACTTAATATTACTCTTATTTTTAAAAAAGGCGTTCGCTAATATAAAAAGAACTTTTATAAAATTATTATCGAAATCGCTAATTTATATAAATTACTCGCTTTACTAAAACTCTTTCTAATTTAGCTCTTTTTTATAGAATTTAATTTTTTTTTTAATATCTTTATAATTATTTATATCTAAATCTATAAGCTATATAACGATAAAGCCGTTAAATTTAATAAGATTATCTATATCGCGATAAATAAAGAGACTTATCTATTATTATTTAAAGATAATAATATTATTATATACGCTATTTATAATAATAGCGATAAGAGTAAAAATAAGTAGTTCGTTAGATATTATAAAACCGGCGATTTAGAAATTAATCGCGAAATTTATTTCTTATATAAGACTATTAAATATAAATTTAGATATTCTCTTATTAAATATTAAACTAAGTTCTCTTATTTAAAATTTAAAAAGTTTATATTAAATAAAAAAAAGAAGAAGAAAATTTAAATTATTATAATTAATTTTAATAATATAGAGAAAAGTCTTAATATTAAATATAAGCGTATCGAAGAGATATTTTTTAATATTTTTATTTTAAAGAAGAATAAGTATCTTAATATTAACTATATCTTTTTAGAAAAATTTAATTTAATTATATATTATATTAATCTTAATTTTAATAATTTTAATATTTTTAATATAATCGATAATAAGAAAGTTATTAATTTAATAATTATTAATTTTAATTTAAAGTATAACTTAATAGCTATTAACTTCGTCGATCTATACTCTTATATAATAATAAACTTTAATTACTCTCGCTATTTCTTTATTAATTATTTAATATTTATTATTTATAAAAAGATCTACTCTCGCTTTATTTACGATATTAAAAGTAATTAAATTTAGCTCTTTAACCGCGATATTATTAATTTAGATTACTTTATTTAAGATAAGCGTATAGATATTACTTTACTTAACGTTTTATATATACTTAATATAAATATTAATCTTCTTTTTATCGATAAACTCTTAAATTTTAATATTATAATTATTTTTTATAAGACTAATTACGCTTTAATTAAAAATAATCTAAAATTTATAAATACTCGTAATTAAGATTTATTTTTTCTTAATCTCTAGAATAATCTAAATAATATCTTAACGATATATAATATTTCTTTAAACTCGATTTATTAACTTTAATATATTTATATAAATTATTTAAATTAATAAAATCTAAATAAACTCCTCGCTATAGCGATAGATATAGATTTTATTAAGAATATTATAAATAAATATATTTATAAATATTATATTATAAAGCGTTAGAAGGTTATTTTTTATATTAATTCTATTATATCTAATATATAATTAAATAAATTTATTTATAACGATCTTATAGAGTCTCTATTCTCTATTAATTTTAATAATTATAAATATTTTATAATATTTAAAAATAATTTTATCTTCTACTTTAAAGTCTACTATATTTATTATAAATATAAAATCTTTATTATATTTTTATAATTTAAAATTTATCTTAAATTATATAATTATAAAATCTTTTATATTCGCTTTAATAATAAAGGCGAGTATATATTTAAAGTCTTTCTTAATTATCTCGCTTTATTAAATATTAAATAAAAATTTATTATCTTTAATAACTTCTAAATAAATAATATAATTAAGCGTTTTAGATAAATTCTACTATATAAGATATATTTTATTCTATTAAATTTTAATCTTAATAAATTCTTTTAGTCTAAAATTATTATTATTACTAATTATTTAATAATACGATTATTTAATATTAGAATTATCGTAATTTCTTTTAAAACCTTCTATTAATAAAAGCTTATTCTTTCTTATTTACGTATTATTAATTTTATTATTTATATAATAAAATAAATCTAGAAAAAAATTTATAAGTTAAAATAAAAAGTATATATTATTAAGATATAAGAGAGAGTAAATCTTTTAATTATATAATCTTATTAAGAAGATAATTATTTACGCTAATAGCGTATACTTTATAAAAAAATAACCTCTAATTATAAACTTAAAAGAAGAAATCGAAATTTATAAATTTTTAAATAAGCGGTAATATCTAATAGTATTAATATTCGCTATAAGAAAGATATTAAATAAATAACGTATTATTAATATTTTAAAAGATATTAAATTTAAAAAAGTATTAGAAGATATTATATCTATAATTAGAATAACCTCTAAATCTTCGATAACTTTAAGATCTTTAATATTTATAAGATTAAGACTAAATTTCCCCTAATTAATTAATAAATAAACGCTTTCGCGAAGATCTACGTAAAAGTCTTTAATATAATAAACTTAATTAACTACGTAAGAGTCTTTAGCTTAAGCGCTCTTAATATAGATTACTCGATTAAATACTATATCTATATTTATATTTATATTAATAATTTAATCTATATTATCTATATAAAAAAATTCTTTAAACTTAGATTTATTATCTATTATTATCGAAGTTATATAAGTTATTCGCGAAGATTATAAGTTAAATACTATTTAAAGAGTATTATATAATTATCTAAATCTTATAATTCCGAATCTATAAAATCTATTCTCTAATCCTCTTTCGAAAGTCTTTATAATATTTATCTTACTTATAAATTATATTAATAAATTAAATATTTTCGAGTTTATTATTTATAAGTAAACTATATCTAATTAGCTATCTTAAATAAATTAAAAACTTTTTATAAAGAATAAATATAAATCTTTTATAAATAATAATACTTAATATCTTATCTAGACGCCTTTTAAGGCTTATATTCTAAGAGATAAATAAATTTATATCTTAAAATAAAATCTTAATAAAGAAATAATTTATTATAAGATATATTAAATTATTTAAAAATTCGAATAGTAGAAAGATTATAATTATTATAATATTTTTATATTAATAATAAAGTCTATAAGTTATAAGGCGATCTTCGCATTTATAATTATTCTAAATTAAGATTTAAAGTAAATAAATATTAAAACTATCTTTCTATATAGTAATATAAAAAAAGAGATTTATATATATTAATTCGATAGCTTTAATAAAAATAATATTAAGATTTATAAATTAAATAAGATACTTTATAATTTAAAATAATCTTCTTAAATTTAATATTAATATTTCTTAAAGTATATAAAGAAATTAGATTTTCTCTCTATTAAATTAAATAATAGCGTATTTATAAATTTTAAAGAGAATATTATTATAATACTTTATATTAATAATATTTTAATTATTAATCTTAGTAAAGTCGAGATTTAATCTAATTAAGAAGAGTCTTAACGCGAAGTTTTATATATTAAATTTAGAATTATATATCTATTACTTAGATATAATTATTAAAAAAAATTATTATAATAATATTTTTTATCTAAAATAAAAGACTTATATTACTTAATTCTTAAATTATTTTAATTATTAAAACTTTATTTCGATATTAATATCTCTTAAGATTAGTTATAAATTAGCTTTTATCGAAGAGAGCTATATCGCCTTAAAAAAATTATAAGAAAATTATTAATTCGCGATAGAATCTCTTATATATACTATACTCGATATTTATCTTAATATTATTTATATAATATTATTAATAAGTTACTACTTAACTAATCTAACTCTAATATATTAAAATATAATTATTTAAATCTTTTAATATTTAAGAAATATAATATACTATAAATTTATATATAAAGGCTCTCTTTAAGAATTTATTAATTATATTAATTTTAATTAAATTAATAATATAATTTAAAGATCTATATCTAATTATCTCTTTAATATAAAAAATAATATAATTAATTAATTATCTAAGCGTTAAGCTATTATAATATTATTTATTTATAAGATAAAGTATATTAATTAGATATAGACTATTAAAAAAGTAATCTAATTAAAAAATCTATTTAATTAATTTCTTTATCTCGATAATATAAACTTTAAAATTATTATTATTTTCGATAATAATTAAAGTATAATTATTCTTATAAAAAATATTTAATTTTATATTTATATTAAATATATTAATATTACTTATTATTTTATATAAGAAAAGATTAATAATAGTATTATAAATATATAATATATTCTTATTAATAAATAGATAACTAATAAGCTTATTAAGACTCTTTATCTAGATAAATTTATTATTTTTTAAGATATTTTTAAAATAAAAGCTATATTTACTTATTCTCTAAATAGTTATTAATCTTATCGTTATTTTAATATAGTCTTATTTTATAAAGAAGTTATTCTACTATATCTATATTTAAATTTAAAAAAATTATCTATTATTATCTACTTTAGAGAAGTTATTTTATTAATTTTTATATTATAAATAATTAATTTAAATCGTTTATTAAGTCGCTATATTAGACTTAATACTTTATAAATTTATTATTTTATATCGAAATAGCTATTTCTTTAGCGCTATTATCGCTATTATTACTAAAACTTTTAAAGCTCTTTTAAGAGACTTATATCTATTTATTATTAATATCTTAAATATTATATCTTTAAATTATCGCTATTAATTACTATTATTAAAAATTAGTTATCTAAAATAATTTTTATAGAGATCTTATAGCCGATAATATATAGCTAGAAGAATTTCTTTTAATTATTTTATTTAACTATTTCTATAAATATTCTTCGATTTTAAATTAATTAATTTTTAATATATATTAGATAGCCTAAAAATAAAATTTCTAAAAAACCGCTTTTTAATAAAAAGTGGAATTTAGATCGAATTTTGATAGGGGCTTAATCTAATATAGTTATTTTCAGATTTCGACTTTTTACTTTATTTACTCTATTTTAGATATCGCGAACTTTGAATCTCGCGTTTTTTAATTTCGTCCGTAAGGAGGGGGTAAGGGTGGGGGGGGGGGGGGGGGGGTGTATTTTCACGCTAGCTACCCGGCACTAACTCACCTTAACTACTCGGTTTTAGACCCCGTTAGCATTAAACTTCGTGTCTACTAGGTTTCGCCTATGAAAGGATACGTGCGAAGGGGAGTGTTGAAATTCGGATCACGTGACTCTTGGCGTCTTGGCGGTTATGTGATATGGTTACGTAACACGCCTTAGCGTGTCTATATCTAGTCGCTCTTTCCTTCATAGTAACTCCATAGTTAACAACTAAGTGTCTTACCTCATATTTGATCCGTGACTCTTAACGTCTTGGCGGTCACGTGACATGGTCACGTGACACGCCTTAGCGTGTTCGTATCTAGTCGCTCTTTTCTTTATAGTAACTCCATAGTTAATAACTAAGTATCTTATCTCATATTTTCATAATATTTTCTTTAATAAATTAAAAAATATATATATTATAATTATTATATTTAAAATTATAATTATTACGAAATCTAATATAAATATAATTTTTATATTTAACTTAATTTAGAAAGAATTTAAATATTATAAAAATTATAAGATTATTTTTATTAAAAAATAAGAATAAAATAAAATAAAGCGTTTTATTATTTAGAAAGATTATTATTTATTTATAATTATTATAAAAAATAAAGAAAGATTCTTAAAGATTATTATAAATTAAATTATTTTTTTAATAATTTAATATTATATAACGCTTATATAATTTAATTTTTATATTAATAATACTATATAATTTATATATATTTTTAAAAAATAAAATAAATTTATTTATTTTAATATATATTTTAATTAATTTTTTTAAATTCTAATATTTTAAATAGTTATAATAAGCGTATTATATATATAAGATTTTCTTATTAATTTAAAAATCTAGAGTATTAATAAATAAGAATAAGAATTTAGATTTAGATATAAATATAAATATAGTAAACTTATTATAGATAAAAATATCTTTATTAATAATTATTAAGTATATAAAGATTTTTATTTATATATCTAGCGTATAAAGATAATTACGCTAATATCTAAAAATAATATTATATTTCTTTATTTTAATATTTTTAAATATAAGCTAAAGCGAATAGTTTTAATTTTTAAATTATTTTTAAGAAATTAAATTAAAATTATTATTAGAGATATATTAGATATCTTCTATATATAAAATTTATTTATCTTTAAAACTTTTATATTTAAATTTAATATATTTAAAGTTAATAGCTATAATTAAGTTATTAACTTTATTAATTAAATAATATAATTTAAATAAAATAAAGATTTAAAAGATTAAGAAGTTATAAGTAATATATTAAATATAAATATTATTAATAAATTATAGATATAATTATAGATATAATAATATAATAATTATAAATATTAAAGAAGTTTAAGTTATAGTCTTTAAGCTCTTTTTAATAAAGAAATAATAAACTTAATTTTATAAAATTTAAGAATTAATAATAAAATATATAGTATTCTCTAGATTAGAGTTGATATATATTATAAAACTATATATAATAATAATCTTAATATTATTAAATTAGCGATTAATAATAAACTTATTAGTTTAAATATTTTTATTTTTATCTTTATTATTCGAGCTAAAGAAATTATTATTATTACTATTTTTATTATTATCTTTATTATTATAACTATCGCAGTCTCTATAATTACTATAACCTCTTTTACTACTATTACTATTTTATTTTTTAGATTTAAAATATAGAGTAATATATTTAATATTATTATATTAATTCTTTTTATAATAATTATAATATTTATAAATCTAAATATAAATATAAAAGTTATTAATATAAACTCTTTATTAAATTCTATACTTAATAATTTTATTAAATTCTATACTTAATTACTTTATTAATAATAATTAATATAATAACGCTTTATAAATTATATATAAAAAAATAATTAATTAATATAATTAATATATAAACTTTAATATTAATTAAGTTAATAAAATTAATTACAATATTAATAAATCGAGTAATCGTATAATTTAAATCGAACTTTACGATATCGTTATTTTTAAAAATATTATAATTTTAATTATACTATTTATAATATAAATTATATAAAAAATCTAAATCTAAATAAAAGTAATAAATCTTCTAATTCTTATCGAACTTTAACTTTAAGAATAAGTTATTAAATTTATTTAGAATCTTTATAAATCTATTAATATAGAATTAAGAGTTATTATTATACTCTATAAAAATAATATTATTTATCTTTCTAAATATAGAATTAAGAATACTCGAGTCTCGAGATTTAAATTTATTTAAAGTCTTTTAGACTTCTTTAATATTAATCTTATTTTTAATTTTAAAATATAAGTTTTTTTATAATGCGATTTTAATATAATATAGATTTAATCTTATATCTATAATTAATTATTAATTTAAACTTTAATAATAATAATATTAACGATTAATTTTATATAATCTTTTTTAATATAGCGCTATAATCTAAATAACTTTAATTTATTTTTAAATTATTACTTTTAGATTTAATAGTTAAAAATATTTTTAAGCTTATTAATATTATTAAGACGATTTAAAGAAGTTAAGATTTTAAGTTTCTTAAAAGATATAATACTTAAAGACTTAATAAGCTCTCTTTATTAGAGAATAAACTAAATAAGATTACTCTATTAAAGTTTAAATTTAAAAATAAAGTCTATATATTAATAGGGCTTAAAAAAGTAATTAAAATAAATAATATTAATAAAATTAAGCGCGCTTAAAAATTAAAGAAATTTTTATTAGATATTAATTTTAGTAGAGACTTAGAAGTTAATTATTCTAATATTAAATTAAAATTAATAAAAAAGCTTAATATATACTTACTCTCGCTATTAAAATATTTCTTATAATATATTAAAGATTTAAATATATAAGAGAAATCTTATTAAGTTTTAAAATTAACTCGATATAGTTTAAATCTTTATTTATAAAAATTTATTATCTATTAATACTCGAAATAGTAAATAATATTTTATCGAAAAGTTAAATAATTAATAAATATTAAAGATATTAAAATAATTTAAAAACGTTATAATAATAAAGATTTATCTCTTATATATAAATATAATATTATATTATTAAAATTATATTAATTATCTTAATAATTAAAAGCTTTAATTATCTTCTTTAAAATTAATTTAATTAAAATTCGAGATTAAGATTAATCGTAAAATTATTTATTTATTATTGAGATATTTTATCTCTAAAATAA
Organism: Letharia columbiana; assembly: GCF_014066305.1. NCBI lineage: Eukaryota > Fungi > Ascomycota > Lecanoromycetes > Lecanorales > Parmeliaceae > Letharia > Letharia columbiana. The sequence continues at coordinate 1,670,757 of NW_023501037.1, read as the reverse complement.
GTATTTACGCTAAGACTTCTTTATAACGATAAAGATTTCTTTCTCCTTTCGCTTTTAAAATTAAAATTCTTATTCTTTTAATTAATATATCTCTATTAGCGATAATTAAGAACTATATAATTAATATTAATTTTTTTTTTTTTTAAATTATACTTTTTTTAGTAATAGCTAAAATAGCTAATTTCTAGTTTTTATTATAAATATTTGATAATTAAATAGATATAAAGTCTATTGATTTGAAAGTTGTTTATTTTATTCGGCTGTTTAGCTGAGATAGCCGCCTTAATAAAAGTACTCTATCTGAAAATCTATAAGGACTCGAACCCGTAAACCGCTCTCGCCTGAGTATATATAGAGTATCGCGTGAAGGTCTTTATAGAGGGAGACTATATCGAGTAACTCTATTAAATTAACGCTAAATTAAATAAATTAGAGATAAAAGAGTATAAATAAAAAATTAGAAAAACTATTTAAATGGTAGATTTAAATTTATTAATTTATCTTAATCGCTAATATCGTTAATATCTATATTCTAATTCTTTATAATATTATTCGACTTCTTAATTATCTCTACTATTCTTCGCTCGATTTAATTTATTATTATAAGAAAGTAAGATATTATATAAGTAGAGTCTTTATAAACCTTTATTTAATCGAGGAGCTCTCTCTAAAGGTTTTTAAATATTTATATATTATACTCTTTAATTTAATATCTCTTATAGAGATATAAAACTCGATTTATAAGAATTTATTTTTAAATTAAGATTTAATAGTAACTTTAAGCGATATCTAGAGATTAATATATAACTAAATCGCTAAAATTATATAATAAATAATATTTTTATAGAGATTAAATAGTAGTCTAATAGAGGATATTTTATTATCTCTTATTAATATCTCTTAGATTAAAGCTAAGTATTATAAAAGCGATTATCTTATTAATAATTCTTATCTCGAATATCGAATTAAGAATTAGTCGGCTTAAAATAATAATAAACTCTTTTTATATCGCTTTCGATATTATATACTCGATTTATATATAAAATAAAGATTAATTAATACTATAAATAGAGTATAATTATTATTATATTAATATTTAAATAAGATTAATCTCTAATTAAATCTTCTTATAAAATAATTATTAGAGAAGATTTTTTATATATAATATTCTAAACTTATTACGAGTTATAGCTTATATTTTATTCGCTAAGACTCTTAATCTATAGCGGCGTTAATAAATAAGAATAGAGTCTTTAATTCTATCGCTAAAATTAATAGCTTTTAATCTCTTATCTAAGATTATAAAATAGATTTATTAAAAGCTAATCTTCGATAAAGAAATAAGATAATTATTAATCTTTATAAAATATTTCTATTAAAGTATATCTAGTCTTTATATATATAGGGTTAAAAATAATAGATATTAGTTTAGTAAGATGGCGTTAGAAATTAATTTACTAATAATATAGTTAATCTAAAAAGAATACTTATTATATATCGTTTCAGCTAAGATTATAGAGATCGCGTATATTAAATCTTATATATCTTCTAAGATTCTAGTACCCCCGTTTTATAGAGCTTACTAGATCTCGAAATTAAACTTTTTTATATTCTCTAAATCGGTTTTTTTTAATAATAAATAATAAAATATTAATATCGCTAATAGTTCTATAATAGTTTAAGAGAGTTTAACTTTAAGGATTTATATAGATATCTTTTTTTATCGCTGTTAGATAATCTATATTAGCTCTAAAATATAATCGAGTTAATTAAAAAATCGAGTTATTTAAAAGTTAGTAAACGCTAGAGTATATAGAGAGCTTTAGACGTATAACGCTAAGATATCTTTAATTAGAATAATCTATACTAATTCGAGAAAGTTAATTACTCTATTAATTATAATTATAATACTCTTATTAATAATAACTCGTAGATTAATTATCTTAACTTTATCTTCTTTTATTTAATAATAAATATAAAGATCGCGAATAATATCTCGAATTTTATTATCTTATATTAACTTATAATACTTTTTTTCTAACTTATTATATATCGCTAAGAATATATATAAAAATCGTAGAGCGAATCTAAAAAGGGATATTATAAAGATAATTTTAATTATTACTCTATTTTTAAGAGATAGATAAAATTATAAGTAATTTTATATTGATTTCTTAGTCTTTTATAGAATTTTAATTTAAAAATTATTTAACTAATAATTAATATCTACTTTAATTAATATTTCTAGATATTTATAGAAATTATTAAAGGAAATTTCCTTTATATTAATAATATAAATATAAACGATATTTCTTATATATAATATATATAATTTATTTTAATTAATCCTCGCGCTAGTTATAACGTAATAAATCTTTAAAATCGCTATTATAATATCTATCTTTTTTTAAAATTTTATAATAATTATAATATTATCGATATATATTATTATCTTTAACACTCTATTCTCTATTTATATCTCTAGAATTTAAGAATTATAAGCGATATATCGAGCTAGATCTTTAATTATAACTACGAATAAAGAATAACTTAGAGAATTCTTCTATTTTATATCGCTTTATATTATAATTATTTTTTTAATATAGCTATTAATATAGATCTTAATCTTAACTTTTTTATAAATAAGTTATATTTAGATAATAAATTTTTTAAATATATCTAATTCTTTTAGAATCGCTAGAAGAAACTTATAATTAACTCGATTATATACTTTTTTCTAGTCAAGAAAGAGGATAGCGATTTTCTCTTATTTCTATAACGATTTCTCGATAGATTTATACTTAATTATTAAGTATTAAATTATTTTAATATTATTATCTATAAGCCTCTTTAATAAGAAAATTAATTATTATTTATTAATTATCTTATTTAAAGTCTTTATTAAATATTATATTAGAATATCTATAAAGATTTTATAATCTATATTTATAATGGATAGGGGATAATAATTCTTAATATTAGTTTATTCGCCTTTATTCTTAAAAAGAATAATAAAAATCTTATTTATTTAATACTTTAGAAGCTTCTATTTTCGTTATATCTAATTATAGAAGAAGATTAATCGCGCGATAATGATTAGGGTTTCCCCCTTTTTTTTTTTTTTTTTTATCTTATAATAGCCTTATAGAACTCGCTCGAAAAACTATCTTTATCTAGCGAGGTTTTTAAGAATATTCGATAAATAGCGGTTTATATCTCTTAAGCTTTAATAAAGCTTTTTATTTTAATAATATCTATTAAACTCACTCGATCTATTATATATCGTAGAATTTCGTTTTAAGCGCCTTTATCTAAGGGTTTTATATTATAAAGATTTTAATAGTAATCTATTACTACTTTAAGAATATCTTTTAAATTTATATATATCTCTTTTTAATCGTTCTTTAAGATCTTAATAAAGCTATAATTTATACGCCTAGCTCTCGCGAAAAATTATTTTATTAGCTTTTTATTAAAAATAAGATATTTAGTTATAGTATTATAGAAATAGAATTAATTATATATATCTATAAGCTATTCTTTACGCGTTTTAATAATCGCTATTCTTTTCTCTAGTTTAGAATTTAGTAATTTAAGATATCTTTTCTTTTATAGTTATAGGCGATTACGTTATAAATTATACTTAACTTTCTAATTCGCCCTATAATTATCCTTTATAATATATTTTATAAACTACGCTATTAATATCTTATAAATTATCTACTCTTTTATTAAATTTTCCTTTAAAAATATTTATAATATTTCTAAATATAAGATTTATATTTAATTCCTTTATAGAAGTAAGAGTAATAACTTTTATTGCTTAAGTCTTCGAATAATTATAGAGGTTATTTTTATTATAGTCGTTATAGCTTTATAATCGATAGATAATTTATTAGATATTATCTCTTAACTCTCTAACTCTTTTAATTAGTCGTTTTAAATATAAATTTAATTAATTTTAAAAATTAGAATTCTATTATTTAAGAAGTATATAAAGACTTTAAAATTCGGGTTTTAAATCCTTTAACTATTTATTAGATAATATATCTTATCTTCTTTAAGCTTTAATAATAATTTAAATAGCGCTTATAGCTATAAGAGAGGTAAGAAGATTATAAAGACTTTATCTATAGCGATTAATATAAGATTTTAATCTTTCTCTATTATATTATAGAGCGTCTATAGCGATATTTATTTAAGCGTTTTTATATTCGCTTTTAGTTATAATAGTCTTATAATTTCTTTAACTAAGGCGTATATCGACGTTATTATAAATATATATCTTTTATATTTAATTTTATAAACTAAAATTCTTCTATTACCCCCTTTATAAAGAATATAATTTAAGTCTTTATCTCTTTACTATTTTATAAATTTAGTATTTATAATAATAGTAACTTTATTCTTTTCGATTTAATAGATTATAATAGCTATTTATAGAAATAGTCTTTTATAATATTTCGTAATTTTATTAAATAGATTTATCTCTTAAAGTAGTAGAATATTAACCTTATAACTCTATATTATATTATATATTTTTCTAAAATAATCTAGATTTAGAATTAAATAAATATTAAGTAAAATTATTTATATCTTATATATAGCTATAATTATAATATAGTAAATCTATTCTTTATAAAAAAGAACTTTATAATATTTATAGATTTTAGCGCTTATAATTCCTTACACTTAATTATTAAATACGCTTTTCTATAAATATTATATACTCTAATTAGATTTACTAGTTTAAATCTAACGCTAAACGCTTTATTATATTTTAATTCTAATTATTTAATTATAAACTCGAAGCTATATATTTTAAGACTTTTCTTAAAAATAATTATAATTTTACTATTTATAACGCTTTTAAACTTCTAATATATTAATTAGAATTTTAAATCTTTAAAGTTTTTTATCTCTACTATCTATATAGCTAGAAGATAAAAATCTATAATATCTAATAAACTTTTATTTATTATATATACTTAAGATCCTCTTATATAATATTTAATAATATTTATAATTAAAATATTAATATAAAAGCTTTAATTTTTAGTTTCTTTAATAATTATAAAAGAGTAATAATATACTATCTAGTTTTTAGCGTTATAGAATTCTATAAATACTATATTTTTAAGCTTTATAATTTTTTTTTATTTTTTTATAATTTATTTTAGAGTTAATTTATTCTACTTTTTTTATAATTCGAATAATATTTTTAGATAAAGTTATCTATTATCTTCGAGAGCCAATATCGCTAAAGTAATAATATCTTTTTCTTTCTTACTACGTCGAGTAAATATTACTCTACTCTCTTATATTAATATATATAAAAATTTTAATCTAGATTTAAGCTTCGATTTAATATAACTTAATAGAGTTACTTCTTTCGATATCTCGCTTTTTACTATCGGAGATAAAGTGTAAATTAAGCTCATCTCCTATAGTTAAGCTTTTTTTATTTTTTTATTTATTAATAATTAGAGAAAGTTAAGAGTATTAGCTCGCCTTTATTTAGAGATTAATATTTTAAATAATAAAGATAGAGGAGTTATTTTTCCCGTTAGTCTATCGTAATCTTACGATTAATAATTTTATTTATAGAATTTATAGAGCTAAGAAAAGTTTTCTCCCCTTTATTTTAACTTCTCTATTATCTTTTATCTCTTCTCGCGTTATTTATTCTTCTTAGCTCTTCTTTACTTCTTTCTCTTCTATTTCTCTAGCGCGCGTCGATTAATATTCTTTTTATTAGCGGCTTATTTCTTTAAAAAATCTAGATTAAGATATTTCTTATAATAGAAGAAAGAAGGTTAATAGAACTTAATAGATATTAGATCTACTTTACTATTAAATTATAATTTATTCGAAAATAGACTATACTCTAACGATATACTTTTCTCTTATACTATTTTATTATTTAACTAATTATTAATAAATTATCTATTAATAATTTTAAGTTATCGATCTAAGAAAGACTCTTTTATAATAATCTTAATAGAGTTAGATATTAATATTATAGTATTATATTAATAATTAATATAATATATTAATTATCTATATTATATTTTAATTTAGATTTTTTAGAATATATCTTCTAATAAGATTCTTAGCCTTTAGATTTTAATCGTTATTTCTTTTAATTACCTCGATTTAATAGAAAAGTTTTTTATATCGCGATATATATACGTCTCGGAGAGTAATATAGTAATAGCGAGATATTAAATAAAGTAGTCTATTAGAATAATAAAAAGACTTCGTCTATTATATAGTTATTTATTTCTTTTAGATATTTAATAGAGGTATAGAGGTATTTTATTAGAAAATAGTCGAGAGTTTATAATTAAATTCCTTAGGTATTAAGCCCTTAGAGTTACTACGTTAAGATATTATATATAAACTCGAGTACTATTAATAAGACGCCGCTGTCAGCGCCTTTAGAACGTATCACCGTCGTCGGCGACACCTCTAAAAGGATAGATATAAAGTCTAGATACTCGCTATCTAATTCTTTAATATTTATAATATATAAATAAAGATATATTATTTTTTTATTTAGTATATTCTATATAGAAAAGCTAGTAATATTTTAAAGATCTTAATAATAATATAATTTAATTAATTATACAGTCCACCTGGGCTATAACGATTCGCTACATAACGATATTCTGATTGTAACGATTATATAGCCATACAATAATTATTTTTAATATAGAATAACGATAACTTATCTACTACGATATCGTTAGTATTTACCTAGTAAATTTAATAATATCGTTATATTTAATAGTTTTAAATAATATATCCTCGCTATCGTCGCCGCTATTAAGATAGAATTCCAGTAATCCTCGAATATCTATCTCTCCCCCACCGCCTAATTCTACTCGAAAACGACGTTGAATAGTTATTAACGCTAAATAACGAGATCTATAACTATATAATACGATTAGATTAAATAAAAAGTGTAAGATAGAAGCGCTTTAGACTTAGTTCTTAGAGAAATACGATTATTAATTAAATTAATCTACGATCTCTAAGAGTTTATTAGCTAAATCTTAACGATTAGATAGCGAAGTCTCTTATTCTAATTAAAAGAAATAGCGCGTATATAAGTAGTCGAATCTAGAAAATATATTATTCGATTAATAATAGCGATAGTAGAAAAAGAAGGTTATAATTATTAGAGATTTTTAAAAATATAGTCTTAATATTCTAAAATAAGCTTTTTTAATATAACGACGAATCGTAATCTCGCTTTTCTATTAATTAATTAAATATATTTAAGACTAGATATAAGATTAAGAAATTTCGTTATTATAGCGAATTTAGAGCGATAGATTACGTAGTTATCGAAGAAGAGCTTATAAAGCTATATAAAAATTTAAAAGATATAGAGCTTAAAGATATCTTTAATATGGATGAGATAGGTTTCTTCTAGAAAATAAGTCTTAACGATACGCTGGTAACTAAGTAGACTATTAGCGATAAGTATAAGAAGACTCGAATTATAGCGAATTTCTGTTGTAATGTGACGGGAAGTAGAAAGCTGAAGCTATGGTTTATTGGAAAGGTAAAAATACCACGGTTCTTTGGCAACGCTGGTGTGAAAGTCGAGAATCTCGCTATGATTTAGAGATTTAATAGGATAGTATAAATAACTAAGATAATCTTTAAGAAGTATATACTATAGTTCGATAATTAAATCGAGAATAGAAAGGTTATTCTACTTATCGATAGATTTTTAATTTATAAAATAGGTCTGAATCTTTTACTTAAGGCATATCCCACTAATTTACGAAATATTATTATTATTTTCCTTTCTATTAATGTAATATTCATTTGCCAGCCTCTAGACTAAGATATTATTTATATTTAGAAAGTATACTATAGAAAGAGATAGCTAAGCTATATATGCTCGGAATACGATATAAATAGAGATTTAATCACCTCGATGAATGTTCTATAAGCTGTATAATAGGGGATCGCCGTTTGAGAGAGAGATATAACGCTTACTATAATATATAATTACTAAGTAAAAGCGCGAGTTTTTAATTCTAAATATGATTCTATAATCGAGTATATTATAAGGGCTATAGATTAAACTAAGAAACTTATATAGAATATTAAGATTTATAACGATATATTATCTTAAATAAATAAGTAGATCTAGACCTTAACTTCTTAGAAAAGATTAAATCGATAATATATATAGCTCGTTTTCTAAATTCTATTAATGAGGATGTAATTGATAAAGATAAGAATATTATAGATCTGATTGTAGCTATCTATAGTTATAAAGAACGGGCTTATAAGACTAATGAAGAGGATATTTCGATATCTCGTGTTAAGGATTCAGAGGCTCTAAAGCTACTGGAACGTCTATAATTATATAAGGAACAACAAAATGAGGGCGATGATGTACTAATCACACGTCTAAATCGATATGAAAGAGAGATCAGGGCTCGTAAGGCTTCTGCGCAAAAGTAGGCATCGATTCAGGCGTATTTCAGTAGTAATTAGTGCAAATCTAGGCTTAACGATAATTTGGTTGTAACGATACTGTCTTCATGAAACGATATATCGTTATAGCCTAGGTAGACTGATAGCGGCTTTAGTAGTTTTAACTAAATATAATATATCTTAGTTTACTTTATATTATCTTAAGTAGAAAGTAAAAGTATTTAAGCGATAATCTTTAATTCTTAAATTATAAATAAATTATAATTATTTAAATCTAGAATAATTATTTTAAAATAGAAATTTTTTATATTAAGAAGATTAATAAAGTCTTTTATAGTTATAATTATCTCTATTATAATAGATATAAATATCTAAAAATAATCGTAATTATAGCGATAGATTATATTATTATTAAAATAATTATTAAATATAATTTAAGTTTATAATTTATTAAAATATAAAGATAGAATACTTAGTTATATTAATTATAAAGTTCTATAAAAGAAAAGAGCGATTTAATATAAACGCTTTAAGATATATTAAGTAATATAATTATATAATTACTAAAACGCTAAAAGTTATATAATTTATCTAATTTTAATAAACTCTATAATTAATATAGTTAAATATTTTATTTTATATTTTTATAGATTATAAATTTAAACTTTACTCGATAACTATTATATTATATCTATTATTTATCTCTATAATTATAATTACTTTTAAACTTTTAATATTTATTTTATAATATTTAAAATTTATTATATAAAGATTATTATAATTATAAAGATATTCTTTTAATTTTCTTAAGAAAGATATTTTTTTCTTTTAAAATAATTATAAATTTAAATAAATTTAAATAAATTTAAATAAATTTAAATAAATTTAATTTATTAATAATATAAGAGATTAAGAGTTACATTTATCTCTTTATAAGTAAATTAAAATATATTATATTTAATTAAAATATTAAACTCGTTAAGTATATTAAATATATAATTATATCGTTATATAATCGAATTATATTATTAAGACTTTCTAAATTCTATTAATTTTTACTAAATTTAAATATTTAACTTTATTAAAAGTAGAGCTATTCTATATTAATATTTAATTTTAAAATTTTAAATATTAATTAAAATAATTAAATATTAATATTAATAATCTAATTATAATTTAAAATATTTTAAAATTAAAATTATTATTTTTTATTAAAATTCGAATTACGTAATTTTTAACGTTTTAGCGATTATATAATATAGTTATATAATATATCTTAGTATATTTATATCTAATCGCTTTTTTTTTATAATAACTTTATAATTAATATAATTAAATATTATATCTTATATTTCTATAAATTATAAGTTTAAACTTTATTCGATAATTATTATATTATTATTATTATTTATCTCTATAATTATAATTATTTTTAAATCTTTAATATCTATTTTATAATATTTTAAGTTTATTATATAAAGACTATAATAGCTATAAAGATATTCTTTTAATCTTCTTAATAGAGAGTTTTTTTTTAAATAGTTATAGATTTAAGTAAATATAATTCGCTAATAATATAAGAGATTAAGAGTTACTTTTATTTTTATTCTAAGTAAATTAAAATATATTATATCTATTATAATATTAATCTCTTTAACTATTATATATATATCGCGTATTATTAAAGCTAGTAATTATTAGTTACTATTAATTATCTATTTTATATATATAAATATTTATATATTCTATAAATTAATAATTAGTCTTTTAGTCTTTTAATTAATTTCTAATATATTTAATATTTTACTTTTAATAGATTATAAGCTCAAAAGCGAGTAGAATAATATCGAATATTTTTATACTTTCTAATATAAATATTAAATTAAGTCTTCGATAATTATTTATAAATAGATATATCTTATAGCGATAGTCTATTTTTTTAGCTCGTATTTATCGACGAGAGAGCTATCGCTATTTAATTTTTATATAAAAAATATTAAACTAAAATTCTTATTTTATTCGAGATCTCGAAATAATATAAATAAAAAACTCTTATATTATATAAGAACTCGAATTAATTAAAAACTTTTATATTATTTCGAGATTTCGAAATAATATAGGTAAAATATTAAAACTCTTATATTATTTCGAAGTTTCGAAATAATACGAGTAAAATATTAAAAACTTTTATAATTATTTCGAGATCTCGAAGTAATATAAGTAAATTATTAGTCTCGAAATAATACGAGTAAAATATTAAAAATTCTTATATTATTTCGAGGTCTCGAAATAGATATTATTCTATTAGTCTATAAAGTTCTAGTACTAGTATATAACTATTATGTAACTTATCTTCGACTAATTATATATTAATAATATAATAGTTATACGACGATAATATAACAATATCGATATTAACGATAAATAATTTATCGAAATCTAAATATTTAGATATCTAATAATTCTATTTATTATAATAAAAATAATTATTCTTCTTATAATTAGAGTTAAAGAATTCGATTTTATATTTTATATTATTCTCTTAAATACGCGCTATTTTAACGTCGCTATTTAAAGTTAATTTAAACTTTAAAGTTTACTTTTTTAAGAGCTTATTCTTAGTAAATCCCTTTAAAGACTTTAAATAAAAACTATCGCTAGAGTATACGCGTTTTAAAATCTTTTTCTATATAATAGCTTAAATAAGAATTTCTTCTTATTATCTTAATATACAAGTAAAGATTCATAAATTAAATTTATAAAGTTGAATTTTTCTAAGTTAAATCGAATTTTAGCCCTAGCCCTAAGTTAAATCGAACTCTAATCGCTTACTATACGTTTTTAACCTACTTTTATTATTATAAAATTAATTTAATCTATATAGTATAAGTATATATATACGGAGAGAGGCGCGCTAAGGTTTAATTAGAAAGGTATATCGAGTATAAAGAATTAATTCGTAATAATTATCTATAAAAAATAGAGAAAGATTATATTCTTATAATAAGAAGTATCGAAATATCGAAAAGAAATAAAGATAGTATATTAATTAGTGATATGAATTTCATATTATCTTCTATCGTAGTAAAATCTTTCGAATAATAAAATAGCTGTTAGAGTAAGATATCGAGTAATATATATTTAAATTATTTCTTCTATAGAGGCCTAATTAACTATAATTATTATAGTAGATTCTTCTCTTATAACGTTATTATAGTAATATATTATATTAATATAATAGAAATAATAGATTAAGTTATAGTAATATTCTTCGCTTACTAAGTAATAATTATGTAATTTAATATAAAATCGTAGAGAGTATATAACGTGAGATCTTGAAGAGCTAAGTCGTATTCTTAACGATAATAGTCTTATTACTACTTAATTTCTCCGTAGTATTCTCCGTAGTATTCTCCGCAGTATTCTCCGCATTTACCTATTATAGTTTCTTCTCTTACTTCTTCTCTTATAGAGTATTAGACTAAGTAACTAGCTGAGTAACTAACTAAGTGGATAATTGATATGACGTGGGATCTTGGAGAGCTGAGCCGTGTTCTTGACGATGGTAGTCTTGTTGCCGCTTGGTTTCTCCGTAGTGTTCTCCGCAGTGTTCTCCGCAGTATTCTTCGTATTTACCTGTTGTAGTTTCTTCTCTTACTTCTTCTCTTGTAGAGTACTCGTGCTGTTTAGGAGTGAGTTACCTCGCTTAATAGCGCCGGGAGAGTTAATCAATCAAACTACGATTTTCGCGGAGAACTGAGTAGTTTGATTGGTTAACTCTTCCGGCGCTATTAAGCGAGGTAACTCACACCTAAATAGCACGAGTATTAGACTGAGTGGCTAGCTGAGTAACTAACTGAGTGGATGATTAATATAACGTGGGATCTTAGAGAGCTGAGCCGTGTTCTTGACCATAATGGCCTTATTGCCGCTTGGTTTCTCCGCAGTATTCTCCGCAGTATTCTCCGCATTTGCCTATTATAGTTTCTAACATTATTGTAGTAATGTATTATATTAATATAGTGGGGATAATAGGCTAAGTTATAGTAATATTCTTCGCTTACTAAGTAATAATTTAATAGCGCCGTAGAGAGCATATAACGTGGGATCTTAAAGAGTTAAGCCGTGTTCTTAATAATAATAACCTTATTACCGCTTAATTTCTTCGTAGTATTCTCCGCATTTACCTATTATAGTTTCTCCTCTTACTTCTCCTTAGAGGCCGACGATTTAAGTAAGAATCGTCGATACGCGAACTTAATATAATTAGCGTAATTAGCGTATAACTCTAAATAAAAACTTACTTATATCGCTTATTTCTTCGTTCTTACTACAACATTTCTATTATTTTATATATTTATATTTATATTTATATTAATTTATCTCTATTATTCTATATATCTATTAGAATGTCTTATTACGTATATATCGCGTTTTTAATTATTAATAAGAGCTAGAAAAAGTAGATTAAGTGTTAAAATAAAGAGTTAAAGAAGATATAAAAGTAAGATTCTCTTTTTTCTAATTATTTATTCTATTTTTTTAAATAGAAAATCTAATATTACGTTTTTTCTAAAGAAAGCGTTATAAAGCTAGATATTAAGATTATTAAAAAGATAATTTAAAATCTATAGATAAGAATCTAAATAAGAAAAAGAAGCTACGATATTATCGCAATCTTTTCTTTTTTATTCGTTTTTTCTAAATAATTTTTAGAGCGAAGTTTTTTCGAAAAGTCGAGTATAGTTTAAAGTGTTATATATATAATAAAGAATATAAGATATATTTCTTTATAAATTTCGAATAATTATTAATATCTTTTATAATTAATAAATAATAGTTATATTTAATTAAAGATAAATTTTTAGTTAGTCTAAATAATCTTAACTTACTATTATATAAATATAAATATAAAATAGAGATTTCTTCTTTTTTTCTAAAGCTATTTTCTAGTTATTTATTTTTAATAATTAATTTAATAAGTAATATTAGAACTTTAGCTTTAATTACGCGCTAATAATCCTCGTATTCTAGCTAAAAAAAAAATAATATATCTATTTAGTTTTTATAAAGTTATTTTTTAATATTACGATATTTCTAAAGAGTAAAGACTTAAATCCTACGATATTTAATTAATATCGTATTTCTATAATATATACTTTCGAGATATTCTTTAATAATATATATTCTTCTATTTTATTAAAATTATTTTTCTAATATACGTTTTTAATATAGACTTTTTAGAAGATAGCGAATTTACAATTACATATAGATACGGTTTACGAGATTATAAAAGTAGAAGAAAATAAGAAATCCTTTATTTTTTTTAAAGAATCTTTTTAATATTATATTTAAATAGTAATTATAATTAAATTTAATAAGTCGAAGAAAGAAGATATAGAGAGTAATAATATAGTATAGATATTTAATAAAATCGAGTAAGTAGTTAAATAGTTTAATAATATCGAACTATTCTTTTAAGATTTATTCTCTTTATTAATAATAATAATAATAATAATAATAATAATATAAATTTAATAATAATAATAATAATAATAATAATAATAATAATAATAATAATAATAATAATAATAATAATAATAATAATAATAATAATAGTAATAAAAAAACTTTATTAATAGTAATTATTATTATCTTTTAATAATAATAATTTTTTAATAATAATAATTTTTTAATAATAATAATAACTTTTAATAATAGTAATTTTTTAATAATAGTAATTATTTAATAGTAATTATTATTATCTTTTATTAATAATAATTTTTTAATAATAATAATCTTTTAATAATAGTAATCTTTTAATAATAGTAATTCTTTAATAATAATAATCTTTTAATAATAATAATCTTTTAATAATAATAATTCTTTATTAATAATAATCTTTTAATAATAATAATTTTTTAATAATAGTAATCTTTTAATAATAATAATCTTTTAATAATAATAAGTTTTTATTAATAGTAATTATTTAATAGGAATTTTTTAATAATAATTATCTTTTATTAATAATAATCTTTTAATAATAATAATTCTTTAATAATAGTAATCTTTTAATAATAATAATCTTTTAATAATAGTAGATTTTTAATAATAATAATCTTTTAATAATAATAATCTTTTATTAATAATAATTATTATTATCTTTTAATAATAGTAATTTTTTAATAATAGTAATTTTTTATTAATAATTATTTTTTAATAATAATAATCTTTTAATAATAATAATTCTTTAATAATAGTAATCTTTTAATAATAATAATTTTTTATTAATAATTATCTTTTAATAATAATAATCTTTTAATAATAATAATCTTTTAATAATAATAATCTTTTAATAATAATAATCTTTTATTAATAATTATTTTTTAATAATAATAATCTTTTAATAATAATAATCTTTTAATAGTAATAATCTTTTAATAATAATAATCTTTTAATAATAGTAATCTTTTAATAATAGTAATCTTTTAATAATAGTAATTCTTTATTAATAATTATCTTTTAATAATAGTAATTTTTTAATAATTATTATTCAATAAAAGTAATATAATTATTATTAATTATTAAATTAAATTATTATTATATTATAAATAAAGGTTTATAAATTAAATTTATAGAGTTAAATTTTTCTAAATTAAATTAAACTCTAATTACTTATTATATATTTTTAATTTACTTTTATTATTATAAAATTAATTTAATTTATATAATATATAAATATATATATATAAAGAGAAATACGCTAAGATTTAATTAGAAAGATATATTAAATATAAAGAATTAATTTATAATAATTATTTATAAAAAATAAAGAAAGATTATATTCTTATAGTAAGAAGTATTAAAATATTAAAAAGAAATAGAGATAATATATTAATTAATAATATAAATTCTATAATATTTTTTATTATAATAAAATTTTTTAAATAATAAAATAGCTATAAATATCGAATAATTTTAATTTATTTAAATATATATTATTTAATATTTCTTTTATAGAGATTATAATAATATATTATATTAATATAATAGAGATAATAAATTAAATTATAATAATATTCTTTACTTATTAAATAATTATTTAATATAGAATTATAAGGAGTATATAATATAAAATTTTGAAGAGTTAAGTTATATTCTTAATAATAATAATTTTATTATTATTTAATTTCTCTATAATATTCTTTATAATATTCTTTATAATATTCTTTATAATATTCTCTATATTTATCTATTATAATTTCTTCTTTTATAATATTTCTTTTATAAAGATTTAATTAATTATAATTATTATAATAAATTCTTCTCTTATAATATTATTATAATAATATATTATATTAATATAATAAAGATAATAAATTAAATTATAATAATATTCTTTATTTATTAAATAATAATTTAATATAAAATTATAAAGAGTATATAATATAAAATTTTAAAGAGTTAAGTTATATTTTTAATAATAGTAATTTTATTATCGCTTAATTTCTTTATAATATTCTTTATAATATTCTTTATAATATTCTTTATAATATTCTTTATAATATTCTTTATAATATTCTTTATAGTATTCTTTATAATATTCTTTATAATATTCTTTATAATATTCTTTATAATATTCTTTATATTTATTTATTATAATTTTTCCTCTTATTTTTTAATATAATAGAGATAATAGATTAAATTATAATAATATTCTTCGTTTATTAAATAATAATTTAATATAAAATTATAAAAAATATATAATATAAAATCTTAAAAAGCTAAGTTATATTTTTAATATTAAAATTTTAATATTACTTAATTTCTTTATAATATTTTTTATATTTATTTATTATAAATTCTTTTTTTATTTAATTAAATATAAAAATATTAAAAATAAAAATATTAAAAATAAAAATATTTATATTAATAAAATTAATAAAATTAATAAAATTAATAAAATTAATAAAATTAATAAAATTAATAAAATTAATAAAATTAATAAAAAATAAAAGAAAATAATTATATAAATAGATAGAAGAATTATTATTTAATTTTAAACGCGTTTAATATAATTATAATAATTAAATGTTAATTTTATTTATTAATAATAGATTAAATTTTATAAATTTTATATCGTTAAAAAGCGTATATTAAATTTTATAATTTATAAAATTAAGAAGTAATAATATTTTTAGAGAGCTAATTATTTTAAAGTGAAAGATTTTTATATATAGATTTTTATAAATTTTTAATAATTATAAATATTAATTTATTTATTCGCGATATTTAATTAAAAAGTATAGATCTAATAAATTTTATAATTAATTATATATATAAATTTAAGATTTTCTAATTTAACTCTATCTTATTCTTTTATATATATTAATATTTTAAAAAGTTTAATAAAGATTAAGATATTTCGTAATAATTAAGATCTTTCTCGATTATATTTTATTCTTTAAAAACGAATAGAAATTCTATTATTTCTATAAATTAGAATCTCTTACGTATAATTATATATACGACCACACGCTCTATATAATATCCTTATCTAAGCGTTAAAATTTATAAAATCCTCTCACGTATTTATCGAATTATTATTCTAATTCTATAAATAATAAATAATCGTTAAATTATTATAAGCTAAACTTTATTCTTTCTAGTTATATAATTTTTAAATATTTTAATAATATTAATAAGATAAATACTATATACCCTCTCTATAAAAAGAATATATATTATAAAGTAAAGGATCTATTTCGATATCTAATAGATTATTCTTTAAATTCTCTATTATAATATTAGAGGTCTAAAAAGAACGCGTTATTAATAAATTAAAAAAAAGTTTTTTTAATAAAAACGAGTATTTATAATAGATTTATTTACGCTTAATAACTAATTATAGATATTAAATACTTAAAAAATAAATTCTTTTTTAATATCGAAAATATAAATCTAATATAATAAAAGATAAATAGCGTTTAGATATAAATAATTATTATTAATATAAAGAACGAATAGCTTAATCTCTAGAAAAAAAAATTAGTTATTAAAATCGAAATATTAATAAATAACTTTAGTAAATATATACTTCTAATTTAATACGTCTTTCGAAATAAAAGAATTAACTCTATAGAATCTCTATAAATATCTAAAACCTTAATATAATAATATTAAATATATATTATTTTATCGAAACGAAGTAAATATAAAAACGTAATTTTATATATATATTATATTATTAATCTTTAATAATAATTAATCTAAAATTAATAATTTTAATCGTCTTTTACGATAGTTTATAAGATAAGATCTTTCGAAAAATAATAATTAAAGTTCTTAAATCGCTCTAAAATCGAGATGTTTATCGATTTTATACTCTACCTTAGAGGAAATATACGATTAGGGTATGTCACGTGACTATATCATTGACTCGATATCTCTTATAACTTTCAATCAACTTCCAATCAACTTTTCATTGATATTAAATTTTTTATAATATTAAAATTTTCGATATTGAAAATAAATAGAGGTTTATTTTATAATTCCCTTATTATATATTAAGGTTTAAACTAGTTCGGGTATCTCGCTTTACTTATAATAGCCTATTCATCAACGTTACGTGATTTATCTTTCGATTTTTGGATTTTTCTCGAAATTTAATATATAAGTAAGATATATAGCCCTATAGGGCTGTGGGACTTAAAGAAATTTTCGAAAAATTTCATATATTACCGCTAGCCATTAATTTACTACTAGTAATATATTAATGTATTACTTTATAGCGTAGTATTGAAATAATAATAAATCGATATCTCTTTCATATTTCATTAACTATCCATTAACTATCCATTAATAATAAATTTAGCTGAATCTGCTATAAATAGAAAATTTTATATGACTCTATTCGACATACGTTATATGAAACGTAAAATTTAAATGTATCCGGTGTGTAGTCCTTATTATACAAATCGTATTGTTATCGCTAATAGTTTATCTATTTTTTATTAATAGTAAATTCCCATATGTAGTAGCTCCCGTAAGGTATTAAATATAATTAGCTTTAATCTTTTATAAATTAGTAAATTACTTTAATAAAAATATAGATATAAAAAAACTATTTATAAAAAAAGAATAAAAGAGATTTCGTCTTAAAAAATTGTAATTTATCTTTTATTATTAAAGAGCTTTTATAAATTGTAAAATAGTATAAGATAGCGATAAATTTCTACTCTATATTTTATCTCTTTCTCGTCAAAATATTATATTTTTTAGTCGAAGATTATTGACGTAGTAATTATTATATATAACTTACATTTTTTTTATATAAGAATACGTTTTATTTTTAATATTTCTCGATATTATGAATTTTAATATAAGATTTAAAATATCGTAGATTAAATAAATCTAAAAGATAATATATTCTAGTATTTTTTAAGAGAATAATTAGCTTAACTAATTTTATTCTAAATTCTCTTTTCGCGAAGGCCTTAAAAAGCTTTTATTAATTACGAATTTTATATTAATAAAAGATCTTAAATATAATTTTATCGAGAGAATATTAACTCTTTATAATCTCTCTAAGTATTTTCTATTAAAGCGCCTTATAAAGCCTTTATTATAGTCTTCTAAACTTCGAAAAAGTTGAAGATAATAATAATAGTACGTATATCGTTAAGATCTTTCTTAAGACTTTAACTCGTAAATTTTGTAGAAAGTTTATTAATTTCTATATTAAATTCGACTTCTTTAGTATTAAAGAGATTTAAAATTATAAATTTCGATATTATAAATATTCGATAAAAAAAAAGAATACTAAATGTGTTAAGTATAAGTTATTTTTAATTTAAGTTTTCTTAATTATTATTTAAAAAAAATTAAACTCTATATTTTTTCTCTTTTCGTTTTTTCTATACTCTTTTATTTTCTTTATAATTTTTTTATAATCTTATATTTATTATATCGCGAGGAGTTAAAAAGTAGTAATCTAATAAAGTAGATTTTCGTTATACTACGTTATATACGTAAATAAATTAAAAATCTTTAAAAAATTAGAAACATTATATATTTTAAAATCTTTAACTTTTAGATAAGAAAAACGTATTAAATTAATAGGCGTATCGCTATATTATAATTAAGTATAAATATATATCGAGATAGCGAGAGAGAGATATTACGAAAAAAGCGAAGGAAAATAAAGAATACCCGCTTAATTCGTAATTATTTTCTATAATTTCTTTTTTAATAAATATTATTAATCTCTTCGTAGATTAGTTTAATCTTCTTACGCTTTTTCTCTCTTTACTATTTTATTATATAACTCTTTTTAAAATCTTAAAAATATTAAAATCTTATCGTAGTTAATAAATTTAACTTTATATATTATTTATAATCTTTAGATTATAAGCTTTAAAACGCTAATACCTAGACTTATATATATTAATAATATTTCTTATTAAATTAAGATATATTATATTCTTTAGAATACGCTAGAATCTACTTATTTTCTTAAAATCGTATTACGCGATATTTATAATAGCGTTTAATATAATAATCTCGATATTCTATAATTTTAAGAGGTTTAGAAATAGATAATAAATATATTAAAACTAAAACTCTTATATCTAACTTTTAATAATCTTATAATATTTTATTATATAAATAATATATCTAAGAATTCTTCGATAATATTATATATAAATATCGAAGAATTAATTAAGAATTAAAAGGTTTTCCGATATCTCTTTTTAAATAAATACGCTATTCTTATACGCTATTAATATTAACTATATTATAAAAATCTATTAATTATTTAATATATTCTTAAGATATTATAGAGAGAATAAAAGATTCGTTTTAATTAAGTATTACTATTCTTTTTATAAAAAAATCGAGTTTATACTAACTCTTCTCGTTTAAATAAACTATTATCTATAATTTTAAGAGTTTAAGAAATTTAAAGACTTTTAAAATACTTTTAATATTTTAAATAAGAGAAAGAAGATAGATAGTAATATAAGAATTATATCTTATCGTCAATCTTATTATAAGAAATTACTCTCTAAGATTTAAAGAAAATATAAAAAGATTAATAAGAAGGATACGAAGAATACGTAATAAGAGTATTCTTCGTAGGATTTTTTAGAAGATATTTAAATATATAAAGAATAGACGTACTTCTATAATAAAGAGAACTACGAATATCGCTTATACTTTTTATTATTTATAGTATTATCTAGCTTACTTCGACGATAATTATAAGAATAAAATAGAATAATACGTAATTATTATAATTTATAAAAGTCTCTTATAGATCTTTCGATTTAATAGATCATCTCTAGTAATATAAACGTCTTATTAGTTTATTTACGAAGAACTATTTATACTCTAAAGATTATTATTAAACTTAAGTTAAGCGTAGAGTATTACGATAAAATTTTTAATATTTTATTTTATTATAAATATTTATAATAATAGCGTTTTTCTAGAATAACTCTCTTTAAATACTATTAGAGACGATCTATTAAGTCGAAAGGCCTTTAAAAATTTTTTACGATAGAGAAAAAGAATACTCGCCTTTATCGCAATATTTAGTCTAAATTACGATTTTTCTAAATATATTTTCTAAAAAAATTCTTAAAAAATTTATAAGTCTTAAAATCGTTAGTCTACGATTAAGAAGATTCTTTACGCGTTTTTATATCTAAATTTATTAGATAAGAATAGTTTCTTTTTAAGTTTAGATCGATAATCTTAATAGAATAATTCTTATTTTCTACTTAGAGCGTAAAAAGCGAATTTCTTTAATAGATAAAAAAGATTTATTTTTTCCGCGCTACGCGGGTAACTCTAATAACTCTTTTCTCTATACTGTTCTGGCCATTACTAAAGATATATTACCGTTATACAACGGTTCTATAACTAATAACCGATAAACAACCGATGTATCACCGATGTACAACCGATACGAAACCCAATTCATACTCGTTAGAAGAATTGTTCTAACTCATGATATCACATCCGTTGTTCAACGGTCACGTGACGGTCACGTGACAGTTGTCGAACGGTTGTAAAACGGTTGTAGAACGGTTATAGAACGGTTATAGAACGGTTATACGATTCTTATAGAACTATAAATAATCTATATAATAACTAAAAATAAATTTTAATTTTAAAGTTCTTTATAGGGCTGAAAATTCGCTTAGTATATATAGGCTTAAATATCAACGCTAGTAACTTAAAATTGGTTTTTTTCAAATTTTTATAAAAAATTTATATTAGAAGATATATTATATAATACTACTAGCCTATTCGAGACTTAGTAAAAAAAATAAAAATAAAAATATATTATTATAACCATTATAAAACGGTTGTAGAACGGTTGTAAAACTATAACCGTGGTGGGTTCTAAGGGAAGAGGTCTTTAGTTTACGACGGTTGTAAAACGGTTGTAAAACGGTTGTAAAACGGTTGTAAATCGGTTCTAGAACGGTTTTTCAACTAGCATAGAACCGTTATAATACCGTTCCATAACCGTAATACACTAGTTCTGAAACTTTACAAACGGGCAGGACGGTATTATATTCTAAATTTTTATTAATATAAAAGACGAAGTTAATTATTAATAATATTATTTAATTTATCTTAATAGAATTCTCTTTTATTTTATATAGATATTTTATTCTTCTATAATACTTATTAATAATAGAATAAATTTTCTATAACTTAATTATATCGCGATTATATCGCGCGATGTATTCGATAACCGCCTAGGCCGAGGTAATAAATTAACCGAGAATTCTCCGTATATCAATAACGCGTCTCTTTCCTATTCTTCTTAATAACTCCACCACACCAGGTTTACTATGGCTGAAATTACTACTCTATCTACTTCTAATAAAGTTAAAGTAGCTTAGGCCTTAAAGCGTTAGAAAAGAGAAGCTTAAAGCAAGATAAGGAAGGACAAGCTCGAGAAACGTGATAAGCTTCTCGAAGATATACCTGAACTATCAGAGTATTAACTAATAAAAATTCCACATTATAAGACCGTTAACCACCTTCCGAAAGGCCTAAAAGTCACTTTATATTCAATATTTTCTCTTATATAAACTACTGCTATATAGGAAATACTTTACGATAATATTAATTTATATACCTCTTAGTAGAGTACTCTTAATCCTACTTAGAAACCTCTTAAAATTCTAAAGCTAAAAATTTTTATCGCTATCACTATCTATATAGGAATCTATTACTTTTCTACTATTTATAATTACTAAAGAAATAATAATATTACTTTAATAGCTTCGATTATTATTAGATAAATAATTTAAAATCGCTACGTTCTTCTTCGTAGATATATATATTACTTAAATCCCGATATAAAAAATAATTTTACTATTAAAAAGAATAGATATAAGAAGTCTATATAATATAAAAAACTTCTTTTATTCGCGAATAAGATACGAAGTAATTAAAAGAAATTACGTATCTTAAGTTTTTATTATATAATCGATAAATATATAATTAAGAAGATAGAGCGTATTTATTATTTTATTATAACTTTAGATAAGTTAATTAAGAAGGAATATAAGCTTTTTATAATTAGTAATAAAAGTTATCTCTATAATTACGTATAATATTCGTCTATATAAGATCTCGAGAATAGACTAAAAGTTAAAGATCTTAGAGAAATATTAGTTATAATATTTAAATTAGCTACTAATACACTACTCTCTAACTCTATTCTCTTTATAAATAACTATTTTATCGAATTAAAGCTTATTAAAAAGCTAAAGACTTTAAGAATTATTATATATAAGACTATAAAGCTAAATCGAATAGATCTTTCGAAATTACTTATAGAGATAAAATAGATTTTTACTAAGAATATTTCGTATAGAGTTTTTACTATAGTAATTTAAAACGATATTCTTATAATAGCTTAATAAAATAATAATCTTATTTTAGCTCTTATTACTACTTACAATATTAGAGAGATTAATAATACTATTATTAAAAAGAGAAAGTATCTTAATAGAATAAATATTAATAATCGTATTATCTTATCTACTTTTAAAAAGAATAAGAATAACATTTAGTAAAAGAATTTCGATATTCCGAGAATATTCTTCTATTACAACTTATATATAAGGGAGATTAATCCATTTAATATATTAATAACTATATACACTTTTTAGTAAGCTTATAATCGAACTTAGATATCTCTATTCACTTAATATCTTAATAAGAGTCTCTCTAATACTTTTAAACTCTATAAACCTATAGAAAAGAAGCGTTAGAAGTATTAGAGTTTTCTAAAATAGATAATAGTAAATTTAATAAAGAATAGAGTATCTAATCGAAAGATTTCATCTCCGCCCGTAATTATTATTCTCTCTAAATTACTACGAGATAATTATAACTAGTAAGATATAAAAGGTAGTAGAACGTATATATAGTATCGTATAGATATTAAGAATAGAGGTTTTAATAGAGAAATAAGTGAGAATAGAGGAAGTTCTTCTAGGATTAGAGGTGGCTATACTATATATAACGTCTTTCTATATTATAAAGAAGACTATATAGAACGATTTTATAGTAGAGAAACTATAGTAAAGTCTAAAGAGTAGATATAGCGCTTTTTTAATATATTATAATAGGGTGATAAAGTGTTATAATGTGTAGTGGTAGAAAAAATTGGATTTATTATAGTTGGGCGGTTATCGGATACGTATAACGCGATACTCGATACGATTAAATTTCTTTAGTATAAAAGTGTGATTAGGCGAGATCGTCGGCCTAGAAGAAAAAAGTTTTACTTCTTCTCTTATAGAGTATTAAATTAAGTGGCTAGCTAAGTAGCTAACTAAGTAAATAACTAAGTAAATAATTAAGTAATTAATTAACGATCTAACTAAGTAAATTGCTAAGCTAATAAAGTAGATAGTATTAACTAAGCGGCTAATCGAATATCGCTAGCTTAGGAGAAGTATAGAGGAAGACAATAGCTGTAAATCCGTTCGGCTCTTTTTAAGGATCTTTCAACGCGTTTTTAAGCAGTAGTAGATAGCTGTTGAGCTCGCTTACGGCCTCGATTATTAATAGTAACGAATTCGTCGAGAAGTAATCTAAGGGCGTTAGTAAGGAGTTTAAAAGACGAGCGAAAGGAATATATGCCTTAGATATTTAGTAACATTTAAGCGAGAGATATCGAGAGCGAATATATTTATAATTAGTAAATTAATAGAATTATAGAAGAAATATAGTTAAAATAGAGTAATAAAGAATAAATTAAGAAGAAAGACGCGTTTTAAGAGATAGTATCGCTAGATTAAAAAATACTATCGCTAGCTTAAGAGGAATCTATAGAAGAGGCGAATAAAAGGAGTATACGTGTCTGAAGCGTTTAGTAACGTTTCCGCGAGGGATATCGAGAACGATTATATTTATATTAGTAAATTAATAGAATAATAAAAGAAGAATAATTATATAAATAGGTGAAAGGATTATTATTCGATCTCGGACGCGTCTAATATAACTATTATAACTATTATATTTAAATATTTATTTAATTCATTAATAGTAGACTAAACTTTATAATTTTTATAGCGTTAGAAAGCGTAAAGCGAGCTCTATAGTTTAAGAAATTATAAAGTAACTATATATATCGTAAGCTGAGTACTTTAAAGTGTAAAACTTCTATATATAAATTTTTAATAAGAAAGACGCGGAAGGGCTATCGAGCTAACTTAGCCGGTCTAACCGAAAAGCGTATAGAATCCGAATTGATAATTGGCTGCACATATAAATTTAAGATTTTCAAGCTTAGTTCTATCTTATTCTATTATATATACTAATTTAAAGTAATATATAAATCTATATAATAGAATATATTTATAAATTAAGTATATTAAATCTAAAATATTTAATTATTATATTCTTAAAGATAAATATAATAATAAATAATATTATATATTATACGAGTAAAGGCCTATAAATTAAATTCATAATTATCTTTTTAATTAGGGCTATCGAGTAAGTAGATAAGTAAACTTTAGTGAGCGATATTTGAATTTCTTACGCTTTAATAATTATAAGTCTAAATTTCAAAATTCTTAAACATTCCGAGAGCATAAATAGCGCTTTAAAAACAAAATAAAAATAAAAATCTTAAAATTTCAATAGAAAACAAAAAAGTAATTCTATGTGTTAATAATATACACCTATTTTTTTAATAAGGGAGGCGTGGGAGAGCGAGATTTTGATAGTTACGGACGCTAATTTATTTACTCGCGATAACTTAGTCGATCTAATTAAAGAGCGTAGCGAACCCGAATTAATAATTGGCTATATATATAAATTTAAGATTTTTAAGCTTAGCTCTATCTTATTCTTTTATATATATTAATATTTCTCTAACTTCGTCTAATTTAAATAATCTATATACTCTCTTTCGATATATCTAATTCTTAATTTAATTAATCTTTAATATAACGATTAATAAGATTTAAAGCTAATTATTATATTTATATTCTAAGATTTTTATTTATAATTAATTATATATAATTTTAAATTAAATTATTAATAAAGTTAATCTATTAATTATAATCTTAAACGATTTATTAAGATAATAATTTACTTAATTAATAAGATATATTAAAAATAAGATTATTAAGTAGATACTTCTTTTTTAAATAAGAATATAATTAATTAGCGATTTATAGTAATAGAAATAAGCTATTTATTATATAAAAAGTAAATATAATTTAATTTAATTTAGAGTTAGAGCTTTTATCTTCTTTATTAATTTTATAATAATAAAAGTAAATTAAAAACGTATAGTAAGCGATTAGAGTTCGATTTAACTTAGAGCTAAAGCTAAAATTCTATTTAACTTAGAAAAATCCAACTTTATAAATTTAATTCATAGGCTTTTACTTATCGTATTATACTTACTTAAGAAGAAAGTTATACTTTTTCTAAAGAAATATCTTTCTTTACTTAAAATTCTTTAAGGAATATACTTTCTCGAAGCTTATTCTTTATATACTTCGTATTTTTCTATTAAAGAATTAATATTTTAATTAAAGAAATAAATTTTTTTTCTAGCTTTATTTAAAGAATAGACTTTCTTCTACTATATAATAGCTTTTTCTAAAAAAAAAGACTTTTCTTACTTAAGTATCGAGAATATTACTTTCTTTTCTATTTATTAATATCTATTATAGATATAATAGAAACGAAGAGGTAGAAGATAGCGCTATAATAGCGCATTAGCAGATAATACTTTCTAGTAAATTTCTTTATAGAATCTTATTATCTTATATTTAATTTATAAATCTATAATAGTAATAGTAATTAATTAGTATATATAAAAGAATAAGATAGAATTAAGCTTAAAAATCTTAAATTTATATATATAGCCAATTATAAATTTAGAGTTACTACGCTCTTTAATTAAATCGACTAAATTATCGCGGGTAAATAAATTAATATCCGCAATTATTAAAAAATCTTATCCTACTTTTAACCCTTTAATAACTTTACTATTTTCTATTAAAGTTTTAAGATTTTTTTTTAAATTATAGAATAAAATATAGGCTTTCAGATAAAAAAAGAATTTCTAAATTTAGTCTTATAGTTATCAAAGCGCAAGGAATTCAAATATCGCTTATCAAAGTTCGCTCGACAGCCGGACAGCCCTAATCAAAAAATAGGTATATCATAGTACGCTATCGTCATTGCATGGGTACATGGTTTTACCTACCTTCGTACCTGCTAAGAAGATACCTTAATAAGAATCTTAGCTTAGTATTATAAGTAGTTACTTCTTAGTAGAAGAATAACTATCTTTGTTATATATTACTCTTATATTTATATTTTTATATTACTCTTATAATATAATAGTAATATTATTATTCGATATTAATTAACTATCGAATAATCTAGAAGCTTTTTTATTATTATCTATTTATTTAATAATACTTTATTTACTTAATTCTTTATAGCTATTCTACTATCTAAGTCTTTCGCTAATACTCTTTTATTTATTAATTAAAGTCTTTACTATTTTATTAATTTAATAAGTAATTTTAATTTAATAGAATATCTCCTTAATATTAATATTATTTATATTTATATTAATTAAAAAGTAATTATATTAGTCTTTTAAATCGACGACTTTATTAAAATAGTATATCTATATCTTAATCTATTAAAGCCTTTAATAGTATTTATAAGTCGATATCTTATTACTTATACTCTTAAGTCTTTAAAGCTATTAAGGTTTTTATCTATATTATAAGATAATAGAGTAAAAACTAGATTTAATTTTCTAGAATTTAAGTTATTAATATTATAGCTATTAGATTAAGCTATTAATAAACTTTTCTTTTATAAGATAGTTAAAGATTTTAATAATCTTACTATATAGCTAGTAAAGCTACTAAAGCCTTCTTTAATTAATATTATCTTATTAAATTCGCTTTTATTAAGCTCTCTCTTATTAATTATATAAAAATCTTTAGAAATTATTTAAGTAAGAAGCTCTATATTAATAAGCTTATCTAGTAAATATTCTTTTTTTATATTTAAGATCTCTATAAAGACTATAATTTACAATAATATTATAATTTCTAACTTTTCTCTCGATTATTAATAGCTTTAATAAGATATTAATAATATTATTTAAAAAGCTATAATCTAAATATTATAGAATTTATAAATATTATCTAATCCTATAAGCCTTATAGAATAATTAGAATTATAAGATTTATCTAAAGAGCTATCTATTTCGTTAAGTACTTTTAATTAATAAAATCTATTAAATCTTAGTTACTTTAACTCTTATCTCGATAAATTTTATAAAGAAAGCGAGATCGTTATAATTAGTAAAGATATTTACTTTTATAACGTTATTCTTTTTATAAAATAACTATAAGATATAGTTATTATAAAAGACTTTTTTATAATTAAAATTAATTTTAATATAGTATTAAGAGATATAGCGTTATTATAATATATTATTAAGTTATTAGATTTTAAAAAGCTTAATTTATAAATAGATAACGATATTAAGAAATAGTATAAGGTACTATTAAGATAATTTAAGAAATTAATTAGAGTAATACTTATTTATTTTATTATTAAGAAGTATATCTTAATAGATATATATAATAAAAGAGAGTCTTCGGGTTATATATAAATAGTTATTTATTATATTAAGTCTATTAATATAGATAATATCGAAAATTAATTAATATTTATTTATTAAGATATTATAGTAAACTTATATACTTTTATAGATCTATTATCTACTATAATATCGATTTCTTTATTTATTTAAATATTTAAATTAAAGAAAAATATATAATTTAAAATATCTAGATCGTTTTATTAAAGGGTTTAATAAAGTTAATTATTATAGTAATAATGTAATAATTAAGCTTTTTATTAAAGTCTTTGATTAGATTAATTAAATATTAATTATTAAGATTAGTAGAACTACGGAAATTAATTATTTAACTTTTTTTAATTTTAATTCTATTCGCGATAATCTTTTAATTATTAGAATAGATCTTATAATAGAGAATAATACGCTTATAATAATTAATAGTATAATTATTAATTAAATTAGTAATATACTTCGTAAGATAATTATTTACTTATTATACCGCTACGCCTTTAAATCATCGATTCTTTAAATATATTAGATTCGATATTCTCGAATTAATTTAAATAATTAAACTCTTCTTAAGATAAAAGATTTTTAAGATAAGATAATCGCGGTTATTAAAGTAATAGAGATAAGTAATTATAGTAGTTATAAGATATCTATCGTAGTTAAATTACTATTTATTAAATTAATTATAATAATTAAATAATTTATAATTAAACTAATTATATTAATAAGGATTAATCTAATATTTTTTAAAAGTATAATAAAGTATAAGAAGCTTATTAAGGCGAATTATCTAAGAAAAGCTTTATTAATAATTATAAAGAATAGTTATATAAAGAGATCTATATTAACTTCGTCGATATTTATATAATCTATTAAAACTATAATATATTATTTATATCTAAAATAAAACTTTATAAATATTTATAGAAAGATTATTTATAAGAGTCTTTTATAGCTAAATAAAAGTCTTTTATTTATGTATTAAAAGTCTTCTATTATTAAGACTTCTATTCTATTAAAATTATTAACTTTAACTTTATTAAGAAGTTTAATCTAGATATAAAATTTACTTTTTAAAAATAGAATTATACTTATATTTTTATATTTTTATAATCTAATATAATCGATAAGAAGATTTATATTAATATAGACTATAAAGTTATTCTAGCGAATAAATCGTAATTATTAGTATTACTATCTCTTATAAAAATTCGAAGAATAATCTTATCTCTTCGTATTAAGAACTTAGATTTAGCTATATATAATATTAATAAGTATATTTTAATTTTAATATATATCTTTATTAATAAGATAGATAATAGTAAAATTCTCTATTATATTTAAAAAGAAATTTATCTTATTAATAATTTAAAAGCTTATATATTATTAGAAAATAATATTATAAATTCTAAGAAGATTATATTTAATATTATTTAAGTAGCTATATTATTACTATTAATATTATTAGTTAATAATATAATTTATATTAGAGATATATTATTTATACTCGTAAGACTTTAACTATAATATTTTATATAGATATTATAATACTTATTAACTCTTTCGAAGAATTATTTGAAAGAAACTATATTTTTAAATTAATAGTATAGCGAAACTTAACTCTATACGCTTATCTTATAAACTTATATATTATTAAAGTTCTAATAAAAATAAAAATTAATTAAGTTATTTAAATCTTTAAGAAGCTTTATTTAAATATACTATACGAAGTCGATTATAAAAATATCTTCTTTATAGAATCTTTATTAAAGTCTTTTATAGATAAATCTATTATAAGTAATTAGATTAAGAAAGTAGCTATTCTTACTATAATAGTATTAATAAGTATAACTAATAGCCTCTCGTAGCTCGTCTATAACGCTATTATACTCTAATTAAATCTTATTAAAAAGATTAAGTTATTAAATAATATTATAATTTATAATAATAGATATAATATTTAGATTCTAATAGATTTAATTAATAAATTTTCTATCTTATAAAGAGATAAAGGCTTTATTAAGATATTTAAAAATAATTAAATAAAGATTATACTACGCGATAACTAGTAAAGTAGACTATTAAAGTCGAATTATATAAAGATTTACTCTCTAGATATTAATAATAAAGCGATAATTAATAATATATTCGATAATTTACAATAATAAGATAAGCTTAAATATATTATTAAGCTTATTTTATTTAGCTATTTCATATTTATAATTTAGAAAATATTATTAAATAATAAGCGAAAGAAAAGAGCTATAATAGATATTAGAGGCCTTAATAATCTTATTATTTTAGATATATATCTTATATTATTATAATTAGATATTATAGTAAAACTATTAAAATATATTTATTTATTTATACTCGATATAATATCTTTTTTTTATTAATAGCTTATTTACTATAATTATTATTATATATTTATTATAATTTCTTATCGAGATTAAGAGACTTTTAACGTGCTAATTATAAGATATATAAATTTTATAGCTTATATATAACAATAGATTAATAAAATTCTATAACTTATTAAAGATTTTATTTAAGTATATATTAATAATATTATATTAGACTTTAAAATCTTAAAGAAGTATATTATATATTTATAAAAGTTATTTTAAATCTTAATTAAATATAATATTATTATTACGCTTATAAAAATCTTTTTAGAATCTTCTAATATTAATTTATTAAATTATTAAGTTAATTCTTTTAATATAGTAATAGCTAAGAATAAGCTAAAAGTTATTAATAAGATTACTTACTCTAATATACTCGATAATCTTAAATACTATTTTAAATTAATAGATTATCTAAGAAATTTAATTTACTATTATATATAGCTTACTAATTCTCTATAAGCACTAAAGACTCGCTTATTTAAAAAAGTATCTATTAAGAATAATTTATATCGTATTTACTTCTTTAAGCTTCGTCTATTAAAGGCTTCTCTATCCGATAACCGCCGAAAGGCAATATTTGAGAATTCTAGTATTATTATCTACATTACCACTATAAAACTACTATATAATCTATATTAAATGGTCGTAATCTATTATATAGACTTCATTTAATCCTTTCTATAGTGGAATCGTTCTATATAAGTTCCTTTCTTATATAAAGAGATTTTATAGATAGCGTATCTCCCTCTAGTCTTTTATACTCCCTCACTATTACTGCTTATTTCTTTATTAAACCTTCGAAATCCTTTCTTCTAACGATCTAAACGATATATAAAACACTATCGAACGGTCTTTAAGTCTTGCTATTTATGGTTATCTCGTATTAGTTTCGATAGAGTAGAAAGTAGAGTGAGAGGTTGTCGAGATCGCTTATCTTCTCTATCTTTCTTAAGTAATCCTATTATTACCTATTTAAAAAACGTCTAATACTCCTAACGAAATATTCCTATAGATTCATAGAGTTTAAAAGTATTCGAAAGACTTCTATCTAATTTCTAGTAAAATTAGAGCATTTATATTCGATTATAAGCTCTATAAAAAGAATATATAATTACCAGTATATTAAATCGATTAATCTTCCTTATATATCTATTATAGTAGAAAAAGATCTTCGAAATATCGAAATCCTTTTATTAGATATTATTCTTATTCTCTTTAAAAGCAGATAAGATAATGCGATTATTAGTACTTATTCTATTAAGATACTTTCTCTTTTTAATAATAGTATTATTAGATAGCGGCTACGCGTATAGCCTTTATTTACTAGATATATAGCCCCTATTTACTAGGCGTATAGCCTTTATCTACTAGATATATAATCTTTCTAATCTAATTAGCGACCGCGCGAAAGCTAACGAAATCTAATCGAAAATAATAAAGAATCTATATCTAATCTCTTCGAGATTCTTATAAAGATACTTAGTAATAATAAAATAAGCCTTTCTATATCTCTCTCTATAGATTTATAATATCGAATAATTTCAATTCGTTAATTAGTAAGATTTTTAAATAATTTTATTATAGCGATAGCTGATTAGCTAATTACTCTCTCTACTTATTATTAAAAATATATTTATTATATTTAATTATCTACTATTTATCGACTAGCTAGTCTTTTTATATCTAAAATATATTAAATATAATCTTATTACTCTATATATAAATCTATATAATACTATCTTACTATTTTTATATAATATTATCTCGCTATTTTTATATAGTATTATCTCGCTATTCTCCTCTTATAGTCTATTTAATTTATTTATCTTATTATCTTTTTTATATAATATTTAATTATCGAGATAACTATTATAGCGGTTATAAAGCTTATAATATAGAGATAAATATAGAGATAGATATAGATATACGCTTTAATTCTTAGCCTTTAATATTAAAGAACGCGTTTACTTTATTCTTCTTCTCTTATTATTTTATCTAACTCGCTATAATTATTAATTATTATTATCGCTATATATACTTAAATCGAGAGAGCTTATATTAGATAGAATTCTTAAAGACTTTCTTATAAATACGCTTCTTCTTTTTATTCTTAACTCTTATCGATTAATCTCTAGACTAAATTATAGCTAATTTATTAATATATAAAAGCGCGTCCGTAGTATTATTCTTCTTCTCTTTATTATTCTTCTTTTTATTATTCTTATTCTTACTTTTATAATAACGCGTATTAATAGACTTATCGACTTATTAATAAGAGTAAATATTTTTAAATAATAATATTTTAATTCTTTTAATATATAACGCTTTATAATATATATATATAATAACTCTATTATTATAATAAAGTACTTAATATATAGCTTTATAGTATAATTAATTACTTTATTATAGTAAGATAGTATTTTTATAAGAGCGAATAGTAAAATTTTAATATATAGGTCTTAAAAAATAGGCTTCTTAATATAAATAGAAAGGCGTATTTAGATCTTATTAAATACGATATTATAATTTAAATACTTATTTATAAATATTAAATTAATAATATTTATAATAGTTTTTAAATTATTTATAATATTTTTTAATTAATTTATTACTTTATTATATAAAGTAAGAGTAATTTTATTAATAGATAAGCTATATAGCTATCTCTTAAGCTTATTATTATTTAACTCCCCTCGCGAAGTAGCTTAATTATTAAAATATAGATATTAATTAATCTAAAAGATTATCTACTTCTTCTTTTAAGAAATTAAATTATTCGCGATATAGATAATTATAAATAAATAATACTTAATATAATTCTTCTATAAGACGTTTTATTTATATTTAAATTATTCTTTAATAACTATATATATAATATAATAAAAGTCCTTTTTAAAGATATTTAGTTTCTTTTACTTATTAAAGTATTAACTATAATTCGATATAACGTTATTCTTAATATATTAAATATAAAGTATATATTTAACTCTTAAAAAGATAAATTTATAGGCCTTAATTAAAGCGTTTTACGCGTTTATTAGAAGTATATCTAAATAAAAAAAATTAAGCTTATTATATAAGACTTTAAATTATTTTATTATCTATATATAGTTTTTAATATATTTTAATTTTATAAAGATAAATCTTATATAGAAGAATATATTAAGAGTAATAATTTCGATAATTATAAGAAGTAAAAGTTTATATTTATTAGTTTTATACGTTATATCTAAGATTAATACCTCTAAATTAAGTTATAATATTTATTATAATAATTTTCTAGCGAAGAAGAGAGACTTAATCTACTACGTTCGCTAACTCTTTTTTATATATATAAATTAATTCTCTTATATATATAGCTATTATATTAAAATCTATATAAAAATTAAAGATTTAAATACCTCGCTCTTAATCTTAGTCTTAATATTATAAATATCGTATAACTTTAAAATAGAATCTTTCTTATCTTAATTAAGTTATAAGAATAAAATAATCTATTTCGATAAGGCTTTAGAACGCGTTTAATTAACGATAGTATTCTAAATATTCTAAATTATAGCGATTTTATATATTATTAAATATATTTTAGATAAGATATAGTTATAATTATAAATAGAATTAATAATTATAAGAGTAAAATTCGTCTAAATATCGTCTATTCTAATATATTACGTAATAGTCTAAAACGGATAATTTATTAATCGACTAGATTTAATACGCTTATCTATACTCTTACTATTCTTTTCTAACTTTCCGCTATAATTATATCGTAGCTATATCTTTTTTATAAATCTATTTTTAAAAATAATTATATACCTTTTAAGAATAATATAATCTTAAGATTTTATATATTATTATATATATAGAATAAGCGTATTAAGTAAAGTATTTATCTAGTTATCGAGAGGTAGAATTAAGATTATTATTATTAAGCGAAGAATATAGGCGAGCGATAGAGTAGAAGTTAATTTTATTATTATAAGATATTTTACTATAAAAATATTTAACTTAAAGATACTAGATATAAATTCTTTATTATTTTTAATTAGATTTTATTAGCTTTCGCGTAATCGCTAATTTAATTAAAAGGGCTATACACTTAATAGATAGAGACTATACGCCTAGTAAATAAAGGCTATACGCCTAGTAGATAGAGGCTATATATATAGTCGCTATCTATTATTAACCTCTCTAATATCGTAGATAGTAATAAGGGCTAAAATAAGGTTATTATCCTACTAGACTATTATAAGAATATCGTTCTAAATTACTACAGTAAAGGTATTATATAGAATATCCTTAGCAAATCGCTATTTTATCTTTATAAGCAATTCTAAAAGATTCGTTTAATTTAACTTTATAGTCTTATATATAGTAATTCTTAAGGTCTTTAGCTTACTAGTAAGCTTTAATTTAATAAAATAGTTATTTATAAAGAGAATGAAGTTAGAGGGTAATATATCAGTAACTAATTTAAAGATTATAGCGCTTATATCTTCGAGATCTTTAACTTTAAACCTATCCTCGAGGTCTTATTTAGACGAATATTATATATAATTATAAAGATAGCCCTTATTATTAATTATAAAAACCTTATATCCCTTCTTAATTGGCTTATCTAAAGCTATAATAGAATAATAAATACGCCCTATCTCTTTAATTATATATTTATTAATTATATAGTAACTACTTAAGATATATAATTTCTTTTAATTACTTTATATCTTATCGATAAATAAAAGTATCTTCTTATACTATATAGGCTTCTAATATCTATCCTTTTTAATAGTAAAAGAATTCTCTTCGTTAGGATCTAAATAATAAATTATTCTCCGAAGAAGTATATAGCGATCTTATACTATTTCGCTAATAAGAATCGAAGATATCGAAGTAATATTATTAATCCTCTAATAATTATAAATAGTAGAAAAGTAATAGATTCCTATATAGATTATAATAGCGATGAAGATTTTTAGCTCCGGAACACGGGTGGGTTTTCAATAAGGATCTAGAGGACTCTGCCGAGAAGTATATAAATTTGTATTTTTATAAAGTATATTCTAGATAATAGTAGTTTATATAAAGTTAAATACTAGATATAAGAGGATTATAAAGTTATTCGAAAAGTGATTAATAAGTATACGATATTTAATTTATAGTAGTTAATACTTAGATAATACAGGTATATATCGAAGAAGAATATTACGTTACTTGAGTTTTTCCTTTCTTACCTCGGTCGTAGCCTCTTTTTTTTGACGTTTCTGGGCCTTATATAGTTCGTCCTTATTAGGCTGAGGTAGGGTAGTAATTTTAGCTATATTAAAC
This sequence comes from Letharia columbiana, assembly GCF_014066305.1. Lineage (NCBI taxonomy): Eukaryota > Fungi > Ascomycota > Lecanoromycetes > Lecanorales > Parmeliaceae > Letharia > Letharia columbiana. Next base: position 1,634,367 of record NW_023501037.1, on the reverse strand, counting down.
TGTATTTGATAGAATAGTAAGGAAGGATATAAAAAAGTCGCGTTCTTGAAAGACGCGATTTTTGAAGCTAAAATGTTGCCTCGGCTCGGCGGTTATCGGATAGAAGAAATAAAGCTTTAAAAATCTATAGAAAGCTTTAAATAAGCTCTCGTTATTTATATATTTTAATTTAAATAAAAATCTATAAATAGATCTAAATATCTCTAGAAAATAAGATTTCGATATATAGATATTTTATATTAAAAGAGAATACGTTATTATAGCTAATATTAAGTAATTATCTAGAACTATTATAAAGTTAATTATATACTTATTAAGAATATTAATATTTATCGAGAAGAATTATTAATTTATAAAACTCGAGATAATAGAATTTATATAAATTATTAAAAAGATTTAATATCTTATAAAGTTATCTAAGCGATTTATTATTATTTAGACTAATTATTTAGTTATCCTTAATATTATAAAGTAATCTTCTATTACTTCTATAATATCTATAATAAGACTAAATATATAATTAATATATACTTCTTAATTTCTTTATTAATTTTATCTAAATATAAAATATAAGTCTAATAAGGAATATATTATATTAAACGCTTTCTCTTATCTTATTAGTATCGATAAGTTAACGCTATTCGAAGATTACTCGAAGCTTAATATCTTATATATCTATACTACGTAAGTAATAGATTATAATAATATTTATAATTACTCTATTATCGTAATAGAGATAAATAAAATCTTTCGTAGTAGACTTCTTACTAAATATAATATAAATTTAAACTAAATAAGAATTAATAGTATTATAAATATTAACGTAAAGCTAATAGCTAAAGGCGAAGGCGTTAAGCTTTCTTTTATTTATATTACTACGAACTCTAATCTTATTTTTTATAAGAATAAATTTATTAGTCTTAAATAATTATATATACCCTAATCGCTAATTAAAGATATCCTCGAAATCGCCTATAGAAATAATTATCTAGATTTTAAAAGATCTTTTAATATAATCTCTAAATTATAATATATATAAAGATTATCTAAGTACCTTTATAGCTATATTAAGTATTATTCTAAATATTTAGTATTATAGACTCGCCGCTATAAGCTTTATAATTATCTATAGTCTATAAAGAGTTCTACTCTATCTTTTTATATCTTAACACTTAATTTTATTCTTACTATATTATTATTTAATAAGAAATTTAATTATATAATAATTATTATAAATAAATTTATAAAGCGAATTACTTATATTTCTAATAAATCTATCTAGAATATTAAAGAGTAGATTATTACTTTATTAAATCGTCTCGATATAAATAATTAGAAAGTATTAAAGATCTTACTATTTAATAAAAATTCTAAATTTCTATTAGAATTATAAAAAATTATATTTAATAAACTAAAAGTTAAACTATTATAGAAATATGAGATAAGATACTTAGTTGTTAACTATGGAGTTACTATAAAGGAAAGAGCGACTAGATATAAATACGCTAAGGCGTATTACGTGATTATATTATATAATCACTAAAACGCTAAGAGTTATATAATTCGAATTTTAATACTTTTCTTCGTATATATTCTCTTATAAGCGAAATCTAATAAATACGAAGTTTAATATTAACGGTGTTAAAACCGAATAAATTAGATAAAATAATTTAATTAATTTTCGTCGAGTTATTAAAGTAAGATTAACGTTAAATAATTAAAGTAAAGTTTAAGTCGAGTAATTAAAATAAATTAGCGTTAAATAGTAAAAATAAAATTAATATTAGATAGTTAAGATAAGTTAGTATTAGATAGTTAGCGTAAAAATATATCTCTTATACTCTCTATACTTCTACCCCCCTCTATATAAATAAAATTAAAAAATATAAGATTTAACGTTCGCGACGTTTAAAATAGAGTAGATAAAGTGAAAAGTTGAAATCTAAAAATAACTATATTAGATTAGGCCCCTATTAAAATTCGATCTAAATTCCACTTTTTATTAAAAAGCGGTTTTTCGAAAATTTTATTTTTAGGCCATCTAATATATATCAAAAATCGATTAATTTGAGATCGGAGGATATTTATAAGAATAGCTAAATGAAATAATTAAAAGAAATTCTTCTAGCTATATATCGCCGGCTATAAGGCCTCTATAAAGGTTATTTTAGATAATTAATTCTTAGTAATAGTAATTAATAGCGGTAATTTAGAGATATAATATCTAAGATATTAATAACAAATAGATATAAGTTTTTTAAAAGAGTCTTAGAGGTTTAATAGCGATAGTAGCTATAGCGCTAAAGAAATAGCTATTTCGATATAAAATAGCGAGTTTATAGAGTGCTAAGTCTAATATAGCGGCTCGGCGAGCGACTCGAATAGATTATTTATAGTGCGGGAATTAATAAAATAGCTTTTCTAAAGTAGATAGTAGTAGACGACTCCTCTAAATCTAGATATAGTAGAATAGCTTCTCTATAAAATAAGGCTATATTAAGATAGTAGTAAGATTAGTAACTATCTAAGAGATAAGTAGATATAGCTTTTATCTTAAGAGTATCTTAAAAAGTAATAAATTTATTTAAGTAAAGGGCCTTAATAAGTCTATTAGCTATTTATTTATTAGTAAAAATATATTATATATTTATAATATTATTATTAATTTTTTCTTATATAAAATAGTAGATAATATTAATATACTTAATACAAGTATAAAATTAAGTATTCTTTACGAGAATAATTACGCTTTAATTATTATCGAAAATAATAATAATTTTAAGATCTATATCGTTAGGGCGAAGAAGTTAATTAAGTAGATTCTTTAGTTAAATCGCTTCTTTAATAATTTATATCTAATCGATATACTCTATCTTATAAATAAATAATATTATAATAACTTAACGCTTAAATAATTAATTAATTATATTACTCTTTATATTAAAGAGATAATTAGATATAAATCTTCGAGTTATATTACTAGCTTAATTAGAATTAATATAATTAATAAGCTCTTAAAAAAAGCCTTTATATATAAATTCGTAGTATACTATATCTTTTAAATATCGAAAGATTTAAATAATTATATTTTAATACGCTAAAGTCGAGTTAACTAAATAACGACTTATTAATAATATCGCGTAGATAATATTAAAATAAATATCGAGTATAATATATATAAGAGATCTTATTATAAATTAATAGTTCTCTTATAATTTTTTTAAGATAATATAGCTTTCTTCGATGAAAGCTAGTTTATAATTAATTTTAAGAAATATTAATATCGAGATAAGGTTTTAATAATTAAAATAATTTAAGAATTAAGTAATATAAGTCTTTTATTTTAAATAAAGAATATCGCTATAATAATTTTTTTTAATAGTTATACTTAAGTAGTAGATATATAATTTTAAATTTAATATATAAAACTTCGCGTTAAGTCCCTTCTTAATCCGCTAAATTTTAACTTTATTAAAATTAATAATTAAGATATTATCGATATAAAGCGCTATAATAATATTCTCTTTAGAGTCTATAAATACGCTATTATTTAATTCGATAGAGAGAAGACTTAGCTTCTTTATATACTTTAAGAAATATTAATATTAGACTTAAAGAGATTACTTTAAATTATAAAGTATCTTATTTAATTTATAGATCTTAATATTATCTTTATTAAAGCTATCGAGTTAATATATATAAATCTCTTTTTTTATATTACTATATAGAAAGATAATTTTAATATCTATTTACTTTAAGTTCTAATTTAAAATAGTTATAAATATAAAGATCGTCTTATAACTTATAGACTTTATTATTAACGCGAAAGTATTATAATAATTATAATTCTTCTACTATTCGAATTCTTAAATAATTTAATATACTTTATAATAAATAGTTTTTTTATTAAAGTTTTATTTTAAGATATAGACTTATCTATCTCTTAGAATATAAGCTTTAGATAACGTCTAGATAAGATATTAAGTATTATTATCTATAAGAGATTTATATTTATTCTTTATAAAAAGTTTTTAATTTATTTAAAATAGCTAATTAGATATAGTCTACTTATAAATAATAAGCTCGAAAATATTCGATTTATTAATATAATTTATAAGTAAAATAAATATTATAAAGGTCTTCGAAAGAGAATTAAGAAATAGATCTTATAAATTTAAAATTATAAGATTTAAATAATTATATAATATTCTTTAAATAGCGCTTAACTTATAATCTTCGCGAATAATTTATATAACTTTAATAATAATAAATAATAAATCTAAGTCTAAAGATAGTAAATCTAAATTTAAAGAAATTTTTTATATAGATAGTATAGATCGAATTATCGATATAGATATAGATATAATATTTAATCGAGTAATCTATATTAAAGGCGTTTAAATTAAGAGCTCTCGCGTAATTAATTAGATTTATTATATTAAAAACTCTTATATAGACCTTCGCGAAGGCGCTTTCTTATTAATTAGCTAGAGAAAATTTAATCTTAATCTTATAAATATTAAAGATCTTAAAATTATTAAAGATTTAATAGTTATTTTAATTATAAATATAACGTCTTCTAATACTTCTTTAGATTTAACGTCTTTCGAAATATTAGTAATATATTATTTATTTAATATCTCTCCTATAGTAAATATTAGTATTATTAAATATTACTATTTATTCGAAAGCTTATAAATCTTAATTTCTTCTTTTAAATTTATAATTAGAGATTATTTTTTTATAAAATATACGCTATTAGCGCGAATAATTATCTTCTTAATAAGATTATATAATTAAAAGATATACTCTTCTTTATATTCTAGTAATATATACTTTTTACTTTAATTTATAAGCTTTTTCTAAATTCGTTTTATCGCGTAAGTAATAGAATTAATTATATATAAATAGAAAAGAATAGATTTTTATTAATAGAAGATCTTAAAAGAAGTTATAATAGTTTTAATATTAGATAATTATATCGTTAGATAATTACCGATAATAACGATTTTAGATTAAAAGAATTTATTAAGATTAAAGTTTAATAGAATAAGATATATTTTATATAATAGAATTTATTTAAAACGCTTAATTATATTATTTATCTAGAAGTTATTAAAGATAATAGATTTTTATTTAATACTCGATAAAGCGAGATAATTAAGAAAGACTTTAAATATATATTTATCTTTATTATCGAGGCGAATATAAAAAATCTTATAATTATATAATTTAAGATAAATTTTAAATTATAAGAATATAGCGAAGATCTTACTTTTATAATAAATATAATAAACTTCGAAATAAAAGATAAAATTATTTTTAAATATTATAAAGTATTTATAGCTATTAAAATTAGTAGAGAATAGAGACTCTATAAGATTATTATAAATAAATTTATTTAATTATATATCGAGCGTAGTAGAATTAATATAGAAAATAATCTTCTAACGCCCTATAATATAATACTCGTAAGTATATTTATTCGCGATATTCTTAATAAAATCTATATTTATCGCTATAGCGAGGAGCTTATTTAAATTTTATTAACTTAAATAGTCTATATAAATATATTAAAGTTAATAAATTAAATTTAAAGAAATATTATATATTATTAAGATATTATTTAAATTATTTTAGAGATTAAGAAAGAATAGATCTTAATTATAAATATTTATAAGCTTTAAATTATCTTTAATTAGAGCGTAATTAATTTTATAGATAATAACTATAATATTAATATTTAAAAATTTATTAATAAAAAAAAGATTAATAGTTATATTAAATATATATAAGATATTAAGTAAAGTAATATTTATATACTTATCTTAAATAGAGTAATTTAAGTTAATAATATCGCGATTAAGAAGTTAAACTTAATTACTCTTAATATCACGAATAAAGCGAGAGTAGATCTTTTTATAGATAATAAATATTAAATAATTAGCGAAGAAATAATAAGAGTAATTAGAGTTTACTATTATATAAGAGTATAGATTAATAAAATTAGTAGTTATTAAATTATACTTTAAACTAAAATCGATAACTATTAAATTAATAATTTTCTTATTATTAATTATATTAAAAATATTAAAATTATTAAAACTAGAATCTATATAATATATAATTAAATTTAATTCTTCTAAAAAAATATAGTTAATATTAAGATATTTATTCTTCTCTAAAATAGAGATATTAAAGAATATCTCTTTAATACGCTTACGCTTAATATTAGAATTCTCCTCTATATTATTAAAATTAATCGCGATAATTTAAGTCTTTTTCTTCTTTTCCTTATTTAATATAAACTTTTCGAGTTTTAAATAAGAGAACTTAATTTAATATTTAGCGAAAGAATATTTAAATTTATATTCGATAATTTTATATAAAAAATAAATTTCGCGATTAGCTTTTAAGTCGCCGGTTTTATAATATCTAGCGAACTACTTATCTTTATTCTTATTATTATTATTATAAATAGCGTATATAGTAATATCGCTATCTTTAAATAATAGTAGATAAATCTCTTTATTTATTACGATATAGATAATCTTATTAAATTTAATAATCTTATTATTATATAGCTTATAAATTTAAATATAAATAATTATAAAGATATTAAAAGAGTTTTTAAGTTTTATAAGAAAGAGTTAAATTAGAAAAGGTTTTAATAAAGCGAGCGATTTATATAAGTTAGCGATTTCGATAATAATCTTATAAAAATTCTTTTTATATTAATAAACGCCTTTTTTAAAAATAAAAGTAATATTAAGTAATTAATAAATTAACTTCGTATAAAGCTCGAAGTCTTTAGACTTATAATATTTAGCGATAATATTTAATATTATCTAAAAATCTTTATTATCGTAATTAATCTCGATAAGCTAATAATTACTATATTTAAGATATTAGAAAATAATTATATAAATTTTAAGCTTTATAATTTTAATAAAAAATAAAAGATTATTAAGTATTAATTAGCTCTTAATATCTTATCTTTATTTAATATATTCTATATTAAATTTTAGAATAATAATAAAAATTAGAGAAAAACTATTTTCGTTAAATTAAAATTAATTAAGAGTATTAATTATAAAACGCTATAACTAATTATTTAAATTTATTATCGCTAAAAGATAATCTAGATAAAGATATATAGAATATTAATAAAGAGAGCGATAATAATAATAATAATAGTAATTTAGTTATTATTTTAAGCGAGATAATAAATTTAGAGAAAGATTCTAAAAGTAACTTCGAAGCGAATATAATAGACTTTTTAGTATAAAGATTAAATAGCTTAATATCACTTAAAGAGCTAAGAGTATTTTTACTAGCTTCAAATTTAAGATTAATAAAATTATTATTTAATAAAGTAGCGAAAGTAGAATAGATACTCTAATCGTTATTAAAGTTTTTAAAGATCTTATTAATATTAATTAACTATTATCTTTAAACTTTAAATTCTTATATAAAAAATAGAAAGTATTTATATATAGAGCTATAATAGATATAAATAATATAATTAGAATAAAAGATATTTAATAATAAGAATAACTTATAAATAAAGGCTGGTTTCTAACGGGATTATATAGAGTATAATTATTATAGATATACGAATCTTCTTCTTAAAGGGGGATTAATATCCTTCTTATATTATTTATTTAAAGACTTAGATTTAAAATATCTACGTCGCTAGCTATTATTATAAGACTTCGAAGATTATTCTAGCTTTATAATTACGATAATAGAATATAAATAATCGCGAAGAAAGAATTCGATAATAAGGCTTTAATTCTCTTTTTTAAGAGGCTTCTAGAGGTTTAAAAACTAATATTAATAAGATATTCTTATTATTTTAATCTTAATAAACTTATAAGCGTATTAAAAGATAGTAATATTAGCTCTAAAATGCTTTAAATTACGATTAAACTATTAATATTAATATTTAATTACTTTTAATTAATAATTATTAATTCGATAATTAATATATAATTTTAAAGTTAATATTAATATAAAATAATTTTACTTTTAATAGAGTTAAATATTTTAATTTAGCGGAAATTAATAAGATTTAGAGGTCTTAATAATATAACTTAGTTATATAACGATACGATTATATACTTAGTATATTTAGCGAGTTCGATATTTCGATTAAAGGCGATATATCTTAACTCGCTTAGGGTAGAGGCGATAGCGACTCTTAACCCCTTATATTATTAACGAATTATACTCGCTTAAGTCTATAATTATTTTAAGAGAAGAAAATATCTCTATTAAGAAGATTAAAAGAATATCTTTATAGCTATTACTATCTCTATATAATAAGCTTTAGATATTATAAGATAGATATTAAAAGTCTAAAAATAGTTATAGTTATAGAGGCGAATAATAATTATAATATAATAGTTATTAAATAGGGTCTAGACTTATAATCTATAAAAATATAAGATAAGATACTTAGTTATTAATTATGAAGTTACTATAAAGAAAAGAGCGACTAGATATAAATACGCTAAGGCGTATCACGTAATCATATTACGTGATCGCTAAGACGCTAAGAGTTACGTAATCCGAATTTCAATAACTACTACTACTTTATAATTTATTATCTCTAGATAAATAATAATAATAAACGTATTAATTAGACGATTAAAATCGCTTTATACTTTTATTTATATATTCTAGAGAAGCCTTTAATATAATCTACTATTCTTTTATATATATAAATACTTTTTAATAATATATAGTTAACTATTATAATTAAGTTATCGAATAAGCTATTCTACGAGTTTCCTCTTAATAAAGCTCTTAATCTTATTATATTATTCGAACTATTATAATAAATATACGCTATTATTAGAGTTAAAATTATCGATATAATAAGCTTCGTTTAAATATCTTAAAAATTCTACTATAATTATAAGTACTAGTCTATATACTTTAAAAAGAGAAATAAATACTCTTATATCTATATAAAGATTACTCTACTCTATAATCTATTAATATTATTAAGATAAATAAGATTAACTAATATTATATTAACTCTTTTAAAGTTATTACTAAAGTAAATAAGTAAGCGTATTACCTCGATATATCTAATTATTAAAGAGTTTATTCTATATTCTCGATAGTATAGCTAAAGCTATAGCTCGCTAATATTAATTCTTTTTATAAATTACTACTAGAGAAGTTTAATTCTATCTACGTAAAAGGCGATATTAATAACTATAAATTATATAAACTATAATTCTTATTTAATTAAAAAGCTTACTTTCTTATTACTTAAGACTAAAATTATAAAATATTCGATAATTATAAATTTAAAGTTAATTAATTAGATCTTTAGATTTCGTAATTTTAAAGCTAAAACTCATCTTATTTCTTCGTTTCTAAGTTAAAAGCGGGTGTATACGGGTACGTTTAAAAGAGAAAGCTGGAAAAGAACTTCAAAATCCTCAAATCTACCTTTTTTAATTTCTTTTCTTTTATTAAAAATATAATAATAAACTAAGTACGTAGAGTTATAGAGTTAACTATACGCTTTTAAATAGTATAGCGTAGACGAAATTTAATAAAGTATCCGTAAAGATATACTAAAAACTAAGATTTTTACTTGAATTATCGAGCTTGCGAGAAGAGCCTCTTCGGCAGAAGCCCTCGGAGAGCTCTCGAAGAGCTCTCGGAGGGTTAGAGGGGTTTCAGAGGGTCTCCCTCTAAGTATATCAAATAAATTATAACGTCTCTCTCGATTCTCAGTGAAATATAACGTCTCTCTCTAACGTCTCTCTCTAACGTCTCTCTCGATTCTTAGAGTTAGATCCTTTAAAATCCCTTAAACACTTCGAAGCTCTTTAAGGGCTCTCCGAGAGCTTCTGTCGAGGGGCTATTAAAGCAAGCTCGAAATCAATCAAATATCATAAAATAATTAAATTTCGAGCTTGCTTTGACAGCCCCTCGACAGAAGCTCTCGGAGAGCCCTTAAAGAGCCCCCGAAGGGTCCGAGGGGTTTTAGGGGATCTCCCTGAGAATCAAATATATCAAAAACCAGTACTCGGCAAGCTTTTCACTACTGGGAAGCCCGCGCCCCAGCACATATTAAGCGTATTAGACGTCGTAGTAAAGGTTATTTAATCGAATATCTAGTACGTTGGAAAGGATATAGTTCTAAGTACGATCAATGGTATAATGTAAAGCAGCTAGGCGATGCTCCGGAATTGGTGAAAGACTACGAGGTCGCCATGTCGCCTCTATCAGAACCACTACCTCCGCTATCAGAGCTACCACATCCGCTACCAACGACGTTGCAGAAGCCTTCCGCAATAAAACGATCACTATCTTCACTGCCTCCGCTACCAGAGCTACCACCTCCGCTACCAACGACGTCGCAGAAGCCTTCCGCGATCGAACCTTCGAAGCCTATTACGGAGAAAGCTATTGCGGTCGTGATACCCAGGAGGAAGGAATTAACAATGTGAGAGTCTTACTACCTGTATTCGTTTCATTGCCATGCCGAGGTCGCCATGAGCTTTTTTTATCGGCGGCATGTTGTCACAGTAAGCTGTCGTAATTGCATAAATATATGATTTTACCTACCTTCGTACCTGCTAAGAAGGTACCTTAACAAGAACCTTAGCTTAGTATTAATATGTGCTGGGGCGCGGGCTACCCAGTAGTGAAAAGCTAGCCAAGCATTATGGGAACACTGAGAACATCGCTACAATTGAACATGTTTACGGTACTGCATTTGATTGATTCTCCGGATCCTCCCCATAACGATATCTAAGAAATAGGTTACATCGTCGGTTAATCTCAGGAGTCAGAATATATGAGATTCTCTACAGCCTCATGATCACCGTAACGAATTGCAGTAGATATTGCCGAGTAGACATATGTGTTACGATCAAATGCCAATCGTTCTGAGAAGGCCAAGCGAGACTCGCTCTGCACCCAAGAGTATACGTCCTCGAGAGCGTCAAGTAACTGCTCGTGACGTATCCCGTCGTCGTCGTCGTCGTCGTCGTCGTCGTCGTCGTCGTCCTTATCCTCGTTATCCTTATCCTCGTCGTTCTTATCTTTACTCGTAGTAACGATATCGATAATATCGTTATATAGCTTTAGAATAATATTATATTCGTAGAGAATCTAAGTATCTTCCAGCTATTCTACCGTACCCCGAAGCTCTTTATCTCGCTCTACTTATTAAATACGAATAGAATTCTTCGAATAATAAGTATCGTAGTCTTATTAAGTGAAAAGACTATAATCTCGATGTAAATTCTATACGTTAAAGATTAAACGTTATATAGAATCTTAATAGCGAAATTAGAGATTATTATATCGAAGAGGAGGATCGAAGAGAAGTCTAATAGATGATTTATTAAAGCCTTCGAATATATATTAAGAAGGTCTATAAGATATTGCAGGCTAAACTTAATAGCGTATTATTATATTATAGAGTGTGGAATCTCGACGTTATTATGAATTTTATTAATTTCTCTAAAATTATAGCTGATTTTGGGAGCGTAATTGCGAGAGGGTATGCTTATTTTCCTATTATTAACGCTTTTTTTAATAACGATTCGTAGTACGTATAATAATAGAAGAAGAGATATTATAATCGAAAAGAGTTAACTAAGATATAATTTATAGAGATAGAATTCTTTTAAAGAAGAAATAAAGAGACGGAGATAAAGTTAAGATTATTAATAAAATTTAATATTCGTAGTTAAGAAATTTAATTACTTATTATAAATTATACTTATAATAGAAGCTAGAGACTAATAGCTTAATATAGCTTAGCACTAAGATATATTTAGACAATTAGATTTCATAGAGAAGAATTATCCTTTTACTATATTAAGAAACGTCTTTTTTAGAAAGATTTCTAAGGATCTTATACTACTATAATAGTAGTAGTAATATCTATATAGTAGTAGCTACTATATAATAATTTACTATTAGAAACTAATAGAGTTCTTCATTAATACTAGATTAATTCGAAGTTGAAAATTCTTATACTTCTTAAATAAGAACGAAGAATCTTCGTACTTCTTTATCTTTCGCTATTTCTATATATCTATTAAGCTAGCTTCTTATAATATAGTTATTTAAATCTAATAATTACGAGATTTTATCGCCTTCGATTATTAAGCAAGCTCTCTTATTAATAAAACTATTCGAAGGGTTATTTAATATCTTATTAAGAATATCTTTAGACCTATTAGACTAGTATTATTATTATTAAAAAAATAACGAGTATAGTCTTATTCTTCGTTATTTAATTCGCTTTTTTAATAAACTTAGTTGAAAGATTAGGTAATCGATCGTACTACTCTAAGAATAACACTTCGTTTCTTTTAAGAATCTACGACTTAAAAACGTTATCTCTTCGATTCTCTATCTATTAGTAATACTCTAGAAATAAAAAAATATACCCCTTCAGATTAAGCTATAAATATCTCGTCTACTAGATCTTCAAGTAATAATCCTTAACTTATTGCTAAGTTTAGCGATCTATAATATTATTTATTAGAAATCTTAAATATCTCTATTAATAAGACTATTCGCTATCGTAATAATAGTAGAATAATAAATAAAGAATTCGGAGTAGATCTCTAAGTTATCGATATAGAAGCAATTATTATTAATATCATTAATCGCTATATAAGAAATTATCTAAATCTAGAACCTTCTAACTTATTAAGTTTATTAGAAAATCTAGAAGATCTAGAAATACTAGGTTAGAATACTATTAATAAAAGTAATAAACTTCGTTTTTTTAGTAGCGATATCGAATTCTTTAATTCTTTCTATAATAATAAATCTTCTAATATAATAGTAGGCATAGAGTATATTAGAAAAGAAATCTATTTTCGAGATATCATTATTATCTTTATTAATAGAATTAAGAATATTACGAGAGTTAAGAGTATAGAGCTACTATAGAATAATTTATAAATTTATCTTTAAGGCGAAGTATTTAAGTAATTTTTTTTTTTCCCTTTTTTTTGGGGGGGTTTTTTGGGGGCCCCCTTTTTTTTTTTTTTTTTAATTTTTTTTTTTTTTTTTATTTTTTTTTTTTTTTTTTCCTTTTACTAAAATATATATTAGCTTATTAATAATAAGAAGTATCTACTAACTTATAATAATAATATTAAGAAATAGAGTACTACTTTACTTAAGAGATTTAAATCTATTAAAGTATTAGAAATAGCTATTATCGTTAAGAAACGATATATAATTAACGATATAACGAGATATTATAAGTTATAGAAGTATACTATAATTATTATTAAAGCTATTAAAATAATAAAGCTCGATAATAAATATAATTAACTTAATATTATCTAAAATAATCTTAATATCGAATTCTAGTCTAATGTAGATTTATTTATTATTTAAATTATACTTAATTAATTTCTTATAACTATAAATATAAGAAAGAATTAATAGTAGATAAAGATTTTAAGAATAACGAAGTCTAATATAAGTATAAGTAATACTTCTTATATATTAAATCTATCTTATAGAGGTAATCTCAGTTAATATAATTAAGTAAAAGGTATATCTAATCGACCTATAAACTCTAGTTTCTAGAATTCTAATCGACTATAGTAGCAATCTTCAACTTTCCTTAATTAATAGAACTATCAAGCTTATAATTAATTTTAGAAATTATTTATTAAAACGATAGTTCTACTTATTAAAGTTACTCTCGAAGAGATATATAGTAAGTACTTTAACTATTAGCTTTATCTATATAGCGTCAGATTACTATTAATTTAAATTAATATTAATAATAAAATACGTATAATTCTCGTTAGTCTTTTTAGCTTAGTTATATCCTATATCGATCGAAAGAAGCCTACTAGAATACTATTACTCGATCTTTTTAACTATAAAAGTAGCGAGCTTATTAAACCTTAATTAATAAAATAAAGAGATTTAATAATTCTTAATAGAATCTAAGTTACTCGAAGAATTCTAATAGCTTTTATAACGACTATAATAAGAAGAAAATCGAGAGATAAGAAAACGATTACTTTAGCTTTTACGAATCTTATAGAAGTATAAAATTAGAAATTAACTTTATTAACTCGCCGCTATTAAAACACTCTTATTAGTAATATTATAAGAAGTTTAAATCTAGAAATAAGCTATTCTATCACCTTAGACAGTAATACTAGAATTATGAAAATTCTAAGAATTCTAAGAATTTTAAATATATTATCGAAGTAGATACTTATATTATTAAGACGAATTTTATATTTAAAATTATTAAGTTTACTATTGTAATACCGCCTAAATATAAATAAAAAACCGCTTTCCGTAATTTCTAATATATTAAGATAAATACTCGCTTAAATTTAAATTCTTTTAATATAAAAGTTTATCTAAATCTTAGATATTTAATTATTCTTGAAAGTTATATTTTATTAACTTTCATATCTAACTTCAAGAAATAAATCTAGAAATAAATATCTTCTATACCGATTCGAGGCTATAATAATAGAATTATAAATACTATAGAGTATATTCTTATAAATCTATATTTTCTAGAAAGTTTAAGAAGTATAGAAAAAGCTATTCTTATTAAGATATAGATAGAGATTTACTTAATAAATAACCTTAAGACTAATATATTAATTAAAACGAATGTTCTTATATTATATAAGTTTCTATTAAACTATAAATTATAGTCTACTATTATAAGTAGTTATTAGAATATTAAGATTTCTACTTATTTTATAACGAAGCTTTACTCTTAAATTAAGCGAGTCGTAAAAGTAAAGTTAATACTTACGTTACTATTTAACTTTATAATAAATATCTTAATTAGCTATTATAGCACGCTCTTTAATAATTATAATTATCTATTTAAATTTAAATTCTCTACTTTTCTAGATAGAGAAGGCGATATCTTTATTTACGTTGTAAATTCCGCTATAACTTTTATATAAATAAGAAATTCTATAAAAGTATTAGTTTTACTTTCTAAGAATACGAGGCTAAATACTATAATAGAGTATATTATAAATAAATACTATTAAGTTTCTTATAAGTTAACTAGCTTAATAGCTTATAGATAATATACTTTAAATTAATTAAAGATAGCTATCGTTATCGTAGTTATAAATAATTCTATTAATATAAATTATATTACTATAATAGATTTTAATCTTAAGTATATACTTTTAAACGACGTAATTATCTATAATAAGAACGAGACTTATTATACTTTTAGCTCTATTATAATAGAATTTAAAAATGTCTTTATAGATTTAGAAAGTATTATAAATATTTCTAAAGAATAGTAGATACTAATTTTACTAAAGTCAGATATTAAAGTAAAGTTATCGAAGATCTATTTTTTTAACTATAAAGATCGAGAAGTAATTAATATTACTTTCGATAAGTTATAATAGTAAGAAAAGCTTCGCTTTTTTATATAGCTAACTTTTTATAATTAGCCTTACTTTATAATTTAATAAGATATACTATAAAGTCGTAAGAGAAGGATTATTATTAATATTCGAGAACTTAATATTATAATAGAGAATAATAGCTATTTATTACTTTTATAATTAAATATCATTATATTAATAGTAGAATATATCTATATTTCTATTATAGATAAAATTATATAATTTTATTAATTTAGTATAAAGCTTTCTAATAGATATAAACTTATTATTATTAACTATCGCGATTAGAAAGAATCTAATATAGTATTTATAAAATATAAGAAATCTCTACTATATATATAATGTTAGACGAATATCTTATTATATCTACTTTATATTTTTATATATACTTTTATAAATAATATTATTATCTTTAGTAGAATCTTTTAGAAATATAAATTTTATCTCCGATAGCTTTTTTAGCTATTATGAGAAAAATGTGCTTCTCTAATATTAATGAAATTCTTTTTAGAATTTCTATCTATAATACTGCTAGAATAGCGCGTTAACTCTCTTAGTATATCTATAATAAAAGAAAAGATTAAGATAATTACTACGCTTCGATTTTCATTAAGTCTCTATAATTTAAAGATCTTTCTTAACTTAATAGAATAGCTAAGAAACTCGATTTCTCGCTATATATAGCGTACTTAGCCGTTATAAAAATGAAAGATTTTTCTTATCTAAGTAATAATAGCTAAGTTTACTACTTTCTTAGATTAATTTAAAGCTACTTCTAAGAAGTAATTTATCGAACTTATATATAAGCGAACTTCTATATAGCTACGCTATAAATCGACTTAAGATAAAATCTTTATCTTCTAGAATTTATAGAATATTTTTTACTTACTCTTCTTTCTAGTATATTTTAATCGAAAGCGAAAGTTATATATCGATATCGATACTTTTAAAATATAGAGATTCGCTATTATAATTTATTATGTATAAGAAGAAAAGAAAGTCTTTATTTTTACTAGAGGAGATATATAAGCTATAATATTTTTAAGTAAATTAATTAATACTATGAAATATAATTACTAGTCTATAAAACTTAAGATCGCTATTATAATTTAAGTAGTTCGCAAGATTAGATATCTAATCGAAATATTAGAAGTATTATTAATAATAATTTATATTAATTACTTTACTATAGTTTAGATCGCTTAATAAATTACGCTTTTCACGTCGTTTACTAATAAACTAAATCTTCGACTAATTTATGCTTCTTAATACTTATTAGAATTTAATCTTATTATACGCTATAAGACTAATAAAGCGAATATTATTCTTAATATATTATTTAAACTTTAAATAAATATAGATTTCGAAGAAAAGTAAGTAGTACTAGAAAGTCTTTATAAAAGTATTCTAGAATTAAATAAATAGATAGTATCGCTCGAAGAAATCTCGATTTATTATATAACTTTAATAGAAATAAATAATAATTTTAAAAAATGTCTTATCGAGGTGTATAGTAAGAATTCTTAATAAATTAAGATTTTTAACTTACTTAAGTAGCCTACATCCAAACAAAGTGACGATTTTCGCGGGTTCGCACCATAAGCAGATTTAGTCATTTAGCAGACTTGCCATATCAACCTTTCGTCGGTTTAGTAACTATTCAATCTTTTGCCAGTCTATTAGTTTAGCAACTTAAAAATTAAAACTCAAAAATTTACGTAAGCACTTAATAACCTAAGTACTATCTAATATATAAGCATTAATATATATATATAAAACGCATTATTATACGCTATACTAGAGATTACTACGCGACTAATTTTATAAATTATTTAATCTATAGTTAAATTAAGTTAGCGTAATACTATTATTATAAAATCTTATTATCATAAATCGATTATTAGAACTTTCTTTTTGTGCGTATTACTATTAAACTAATAGAACTACAAAAAATAGAATAATACTAAACCGGCGGAATTAGATAAATTCTAATTAGATTTACTAAACGATAGAATTGAGTGGATTCTAATCAGATTTACTAATCTAGCGAATTTATAATTTCCGCGACGAACGCGCGATAGCAATTCAAATTTTAAGAAACTTCAGATTGCAGAGTAACTTATTAGAAAAACTTCGCTTTTAGAAATATAGTAATCTTATTTATAGTATAACGCTTAATTATATTAGTAAGTAATAACTCTATATTTCTAAGTCTATATAGTAAGAAGTTTTTTAGCTAGTATATAATTAGAGTTTCCATATCGGTTTTTATATTACTTATACTAGGATCTCGCTATTAATCTATATTAAAGACTTATCAAAGCATCTTTAGATCTATCTAAAATATTATTCGAAGTATTAACTTAATTAAATTAAATGATATTCTACTTATAGCGAGCTTAATTTAATTTATACGCTATCGATTTTATTCTATATTATAATAATAGATTTTATTATCGTACTTTCTTTCTAAGAAGATAAGAATATACTTCTTATTATAATATGTAAGTTCTTTAAGAGAAAACTTTTTATATTAGAATTTAATGAATAGATTACGACTAATTAAATAAATACTTTACTTATTACTCTAATATCTTATAATTAAGATATTTCTATTATCGTAATTAGCGATCGTAATATTAAGTTTATAAATATCTTCTAGAAAACTATTTTTAAGAAGCTCGAAACTACTATAGTAACTTTAACTACTTATTATTCTTAGATAGATAAATAATTAGAAAAAACGAATTAGACTATCGAGATTACTCTACGATTTTATCTTATTATTATTATAAATAATTAATTAAACGTACTTTTATTTCTTTAAATATTTCTTAATAACTTAATTATATTAACGAGATTTATATTAAATAAAATCGCCTATAGATTTTAAGTAAGAGATACTCTAGAGTTACTTATAGATTTACCGCTAGAGAATCTCGATTAACTACGTTTTATTAAACGCGAGAAGGCTAATAATACTATTACTTTCGCTAATATTATAACGAAAACTCGCTACAATAGTAATTATAAAGCTATTAATCTTTATAAAAAATTATTAGTTTATCTAAGGCTATATTATAGCTACTTTATTTTCGATGTTAATTCTAAGCTTTCTAATTAGAGAGTCGGATTATTTAAAGTATTAAAGAAAGTTAAAAATCTTATCTATCGACTAAATCTATCGAATATTATATATATTTATTCTATAATATCTATAGTTTAATTAAAGCCTATATTAGATTAAGCTAAAGATTCTTATTAAAAAAAAAAAATTTTAAAAAAAAAAAAAAAAAAAATTTTTTTTTTTTTTTTTTTTTTTTTTTTTTTAAAAAAATTTTTTAATAATTTTTTTTTTAATAAAATTTTTTTTTTTTTTTTTTTTTTTTTTTTTTTTTTTTTTTTTTTTTTTAATTTAAAAAATTTTTAAAAACTTTAAAAATTTTGCGTAATATACTCTAATATACTCTAAGTATTATTCTATATATATAAATATTAATAATATTATTATTAAATACGTATTATTATACGCTATATTAGAGATTATCTAGCGACAATTTTATTAAATTATTTAATTTTATAGCTAAATTTAAGTGACGTAAACTATTATCGTAAAACCTTATTATTATAACGTCGATTATTAGAACTTTCTTTTTTATATATTACTATAAATTAAGTAGAAAAATATATTAATTATAATTAGTAAAGAAACGAAAAATAGATTTAGATAAATTCAAAGATTTACTAATCAGATTTTGTAATTCCAAGCGATTACAATTCAAATTTTATAGAAACTTCAGATTTGC
Source organism: Letharia columbiana (assembly GCF_014066305.1). Classification (NCBI taxonomy): domain Eukaryota; kingdom Fungi; phylum Ascomycota; class Lecanoromycetes; order Lecanorales; family Parmeliaceae; genus Letharia; species Letharia columbiana. Next base: position 1,615,133 of record NW_023501037.1, on the reverse strand, counting down.
AGATGTCGTTATAATAGAAAAAAAAAAAAAAATAGATAGATCTAGACCTTATCGCTAGATTTCTATTATTCGAAATCGAGAAACTAAGTAATAGATGGGGAATTAAAAGAAATATTAAGTATTTAATATATTGAAAGAATAGTAATAAGAAGTATAATGCTTGATATCTATTATATACTCTCTTGAAAGCAAAAAATCTTATAGTAGAATACGACGCTTAAATTTCTACTAATTCTATAAGAAATCGTTAAGAAAAGAAATAGTCTACTATATAAACACCGGCGTAAGTATTAATTAAGAAAGTTCTTACTCTATTAAGCGTAGTATTAGCTAAGAAATCCCCTAAAGCTAACGCTATTAGAAATTAAGCTATTATTGCTAGAAAGCTAGAGTATTCTCGAAAAACGATTCTTATAGATTTATCTTTATTTATATTATCGCTAGTCCCGCTATTAAATCCTTCTACTACCCGTTATAGTATACGACTTCTTATTTAATAAAACGTCTTTCGAGAAAGGCTATTTTTATGGGAAAGATCGTGATATGAGAAGAAAGAAAGTTCGTGCTTTATCTAAAAAAACGGCTTTCTTAATTACTTAAAGAAATAAGAATCTTTATATAATTTTCTTTATAGCTTTGCTTACAGCGAGAACGCTACCTTTCTTTTTATTATTAATATATATTATAGATTATATTTATAATAGAAGCTAGAGACTAATAGCTTAATATGACTTAGCACTAAGATATATTTAGATAATTAGATTCTATAGAGAAGAATCATCCTTTTACCACATCAAGAAACGTCTTTCTTAGAAAGATTTCTAAGGATCTTATACTATTATAATATTACTTCCCGAATAGATATCTAGCTTTCTCGATTCAGATCTTGATAGTACTTTTTAAAACTTATCGATAGAAAGAAAGCTAGCTTTTTAATAAGTAGTTACTTCTTAATAGAAGAAGAATCATCTTTACTATATATTACTCTTATATCTATATTTTCATATTACTCTTATAAGATATATATTATTTAATTTTAGAATAACTTTTTGATTTTCTATTAAAATTTTGAGATTTTTTCTTAAAATTATAGAACGAAATATGGGCTTTTAGAGAAAAAAAAATATTCTTAAATTTAGTCTTATAATTATTAAAGCGTAAGAAATTATTAAAGATCGATTATCTATTTACTCGATAGCCCTAATTAAAAAAAAAATTATAAATTTAATTTATAGGCCTTTACTCGTTTTCTACTATCATAACATCTAAGATATATATTTATTATAAAATTTATATTATATAAGTAGATAAATTATATAAATAAATAAATTATATAAGTAAGTAGGTAAGGTAAATACGAGGCAATCTCGGTACTAAGTTAATATTGCGTCTATGAATATAAGGTTATAAAAGCTTCTGTAGACTGTCAGACCCTTAGCATTAGTCCTTCGTCGAAAGTATTCACATTTTCGTTTGAGATGCTCAGCGTCAGTCTCCTTGTTATCATTCCTTGCATCCTCCAACATGGAGTTGATATTCCTTTCGTTCAATGCTTTCTGAAGAACATTAGCTCTCAGAGCCAGGTGATGCTCTAAGCCTGCCTACATCAAGACAAATCTTGTAATCCTTGAACAGCGATTGGCATTCATCCATGGTTGATTCCCCCCGTAAGTATTCTGCATTTCAATTAGAAGAATGCAAAAAGAGGAGACGATGATTCCTTACTGTCACTGTACCACTTAAGGAAACATGAGTCGTAGCGCCTAGAGCCACATTAGATAGACCTGTGCCAAGGCCAAGGATATACACTCACTCTTTGACTTCATTACACTCCGGTGCAAGAGAGGAGGACATTCTATGCAGGTCTTGAACAATTTTTGAGCATTTCTAGAGTCTTGCTGAAAAAACCCCGCAGCTTTCAGGCCTTCTTGGCAAAGTTAATGTTTAGAACAATTTTGGCCGAGGCTCTGCGGAAGCGCTAAAGCACGGCTTAGGATCCTTGCAATAATCTACAAAACGCAGATCATCAACCCAAAATACTCGTCATTCAGATGATTCCACTTCAGCGGCGAGTACCTCTCTTAATGCTTATTGGCGATCACTTGGCATGAGTTTTCCGGTCATGGCTTCAGATGCTACCTTCAAGGACTTGAAGAATAGCATTTCTTTGGCCTTGATTAATACCACTCGGACTGCCAGTCAAATATCAAACGAGGATCTCCCGTTCCATCGTTCCTCCAAACCCTCAATTGTGCCTTTGCTTGAGCAACGAAACTCAAGACTTCTCGGCCTTGCCCGGAGCCTTATAAGCTCTGCAGCCTCAGGCACCGCGGTCACCGACCCTTACGTTGTCAATGCGGACTCCGTCGAAGATAATTGGAAGGAAATTGTAGATGTGGTCGACAACCTCCTCGAGAAAGCCGACGCTTGTCTTGATGAATACACTGGCGTCATCAGAAGATTGAGCCCAACTCAAGAAGAGCAAATAAAGAAAGCTGCACCTGCTCCTGGGAAGCAAAAGCCTGGCAAAGCTTATCGCACGCAGAACATTGCAAAACCTCAACTGTTGTTCGAAAAAGTCCCTACCAACGACGAGACAACTCCATTCAGACCATTGCTACGCATGAAGCCTAATGCCATCGTCCCACTTGACGAGAGCCTCAAGCTCGTTGTCGCTGAAGATAGTTTCACGCAGTATGACCTACAATTTTATTTGTCTTCGAAACATATTGTAGCACCCTTGAAAGGACTGATTGACATGCAGCTTAGGTACAATCACCCATACGAAATCGAGATCAGAAATTCTCAGTATCCTCTTACCACCCGCGTGAAAGTGCACCCAATACCTTTCTTGCCGTACGAATGTTCAGAAGCGACGTTGGTTGACACACCCGAGACATTGCGTTCCATGCTGGAAGAACTTAAGTTAGCAAAGGAACTTGCCGTCGACCTAGAGCACCATGATGAACATTCCTATATAGGTCTAGTATCGTTGATGCAAATCAGCACAAGAGACAAAGACTGGGTAATTGATACTTTGAAGCCATGGCGGGAGAAGCTTCAGGTGCTCAACGAAGTCTTCACAGACCCGAAGATACTCAAAGTAAGCCCGCAAGGCTGACCTGACGATCTTTCACTCATTCCAGCAGGTTTTTCACGGTTCCTCAATGGACATGATTTGGCTGCAAAGAGACTTCGGGTTGTACGTTGTTGGCTTATTCGATACTTTTCATGCGTCGCGATCCTTGGGGTACCCAAAACATGGGCTGGCCTATTTGCTGAAACGATTCGCCAATTTCGACGCAGCAAAACAATACCAGATGGCGGATTGGCGAATACGGTTCGAATGCAGTCTAATCAGTCAAATCTCTGCCATCTCACACTGACTTTATGGGGTAGACCACTTCCGGAGGAGATGTTCAACTATGCTCGCTCTGACACCCACTTTCTACTCCACGTCTATGACAACATGCGCAATGAGCTCATCGATAGGTCGAACACCTCCCAGGAAGTCGGTGACCTTATTGAGGTTGTTATGAATTGCTCGAAAGAAGAAACGCTCCAGCGTTATGAGCATCCAATATATGACATACACCGTGGGTCAGGACCGATGGGTTGGTACAACATGCTCTGTCGTACGCCAGCTCTGTTCAACCGGGAGCAATTCGCAGTATTTACAGCAGTACACCAATGGCGAGATCAAATTGCCAGAGAGGAAGACGAGAGTGTTCACGTCATCATGCCAAAACATGTTCTTTATAATCTTGCCAGAGAGATGCCTGTCGACATGCCTACTCTGCTTGGTTGCTCTCATCCCATTTCCAAAAGCTTTAAGCACCGCAAATCAGAAATACTTGCCGTTATCAAGAAGGCGAGAATGTTGGGCCACAAAGGGTCTGATATGAAAGAGTTCATGCACACAATGCAGGCTATGACTGCTGACCGCTTCTCCAAAGCAAACGGGTCAGAGCAAGTATTTCCAGCACTTGCCACTGCAAAGTTGGCGCTCCCGCCTCAGCTACAACGTAATTTGAGCAGGTTGCCAGCTCAGAGTAGGGATTCGCATTTCTGGGGCTCCACCGTTCCGAATGATATGGATCAAAGAGCAACCGCCCAGGTACCAGGGGAGGGCCTTTGTCTAGCATTGCCGATGGCACAACTTACTGCAGAAATCTTCGAAGATACAAATGCAGCCGGCGCATTTGCTACTGAGCCATCTAAGACCAGTCCTGGCGCCCGTGCTGAGCATCAATACGTGAAGGACAGGAAACCTAAAGCAGATGAGGTATTCGTTGTCAAAGAAGCTGGGGATAGCCGTAAACGCAAGGCAACTGATTCGTACGATCCTCCGAAAGCAGCGTATTCAAGACCCGAAAGCAACGCGGCCAAAAACGCTCAAGAACGCGCTGACGAGGTCGACACGCCTCCCACTATCGAAAACGAGGGGCAACACGATCAAAATTCTAGGGTGTTGGGTGCAACGAAAGAAGAAAAGCGCGCTCGGAGACTTGAGAGTAAGCGGCTGAAGAAAGAGGGGCTTCGAGAGAAAAAAGATGCCAAGAGTAAGAAGCCTAGAGATCTAGAGCCAATCGATTATGCAGATGCTCCATCGGTTTTACATGCCCAAAGAGACAGCAATCGGATGGTAACAGGCAAGGAAATCAATCCTTACACCAAATCGGGTGATGCTCCCAAGGGAATGCGAAAGGCAAAGAAGGAGCAAGAAGGCAAAAGCTTTACGTTCAAAGGTTGACGCTGCGGATGCAGGTGCTCAGTCTAGACACGCAGAATATTGGGAGCAGCGATGATATTTACTGAGTTGTTCGCTTCATGAAAACAGCTTGTCTAGTCTGTAGCATTGCATATCTATCATGTGCGACGCTTCGGTTTACAGAACCGTGCTCTATTCAGATGGCAGCTACTCGGCCGGAAGCAGAGAAGCTCGTGGAGATCCTGCACAGGAAGAAGATCCTGCACAGGAAGAAGATCCCGCCTCTCATGACCCCACAACGGCGATCGGTTGCCTCTAAGGTTACTCACCTCGTGAAGGAGTCGCGGCGCTGCACGTCAACTCCAGTCAGCTGAGCTTGTGTGTATGTACCTGAATGCAAATATGATAATGAAAATATGGATCTATGCAGAAGAGATAAATGATGGACATGATAATGAACGCTGATGTGGCACGTCTCATCCTTCGCTTACTACGAGTACCTATACTGAAGGCATGATTCCCTGGAATCCGCTGGTTTATTTATTTCTTGTGGTAGGAATGACAAGCAGAATGGTTACCAGCGTCAGCACTCTATCAGAGCCATACCTAGATCCGGATACAGTCGCTGCCTGTCGCACGTATCTGCAATCAATGTCGATCTTGTTGCGGTCATCTTACCGATGGATGTTCACCATTCGATCGACACTATTATCACACTTTCTTTGCCATTAAACGATCAATGAAAGCATGCAGAAGCTTAGAACAAATATGTGTGCAAGCGTAAGATATAAATGACAGTATAGTACATGGTAGAACACCCCGCGAGCTAAGGTACCAATTGCCTTTGCTCCACTAGCGCCATCCAATGATGATGACCTCCGGTTGGCCATGTCATTTAACATTGACTTCTCATCGCAATTGTTTACAACCCGCGTCACTCCATATCCTCGCATCCCTCTCCTGTAATTCGGGTAACATCCTAGATCAGTTTTGCTGCATCTTGCTGCATTGCCCTCCGCTCCTCTCTCTACGAACGCCAAAGTCAGGGTTCCCCTCATGTCTGCTTACTCTTAGATGCCGCCCAACATTCCAATACTTCATGACAGAAAAAGAAGCCTCCAGCTAGGAGTGTCTGCTCGGACTGATCCCAAGCTATCACGGCTTCGGCAGAACAGCGTTGCGCATCCCACCCAATTCCCTCCCGCCCTGGACCACTGCAGGTCTGAATTAGTCCCGCGCTGTTGGCGAGCTTGTGAAGGCGAAGCACATCCTATCAAGGCCACTGCAAGCGACAACCCTCTCTCGGACCTCCGAACCGAAGCCCCTACACTGTTCCTGAATCAGGTTCCTATGCGAGTGCAACCACGCCTACCAATCGGCGCTGGGCGACATCCCTGAATCCAGCCCTCATCGCAAAATCTACCTCCAAGGTCAACAGTAGGATGTCTGTAGCAATTATGCCGCATCTCTCGCGGGCGTCGACGTCCTCTTCTTCATCCCATGTCCCTATTTCCCGCCAAAATACCGTCTCCTCTAGCGATGGACGCTCTGCGCGGCAGTCGAAGAGGTACTCGACCGCGTTGTATCTATCCATGTCAGCAAAGGAAAAAGATCTAGAGATCGAAGATGATTTAGCAAGAGGTAGGAAAGAAGCCAAAAATCAGCCAGCTATTCGCTGACGGATCGCAAAGCCCAGAAGGTCCAGCGCGACTATAAAGCTAAAATCTCCAGTCAATCGAAAAAGAATTTCGTACTCGAAAAGGATGTTCGATATCTTGATTCGAGAATAGCGCTTTTGATTCAGAATCGCATGGCATTGGAAGAAGTACTATGTTCAAGTGCGCACCAGTTGTGATTGGGCTAAAATTGCGAACAGCAAAACGAGGTCGCGAACCATCTCGAAGATGCCGCAGATTTGCAGGAAGGTTTCTTCCCTAATGACGAAAAAACCCAAAAATACGGCAATCTGCTCTTTCTTCTCCAATCGGAGCCTCGACATATTGCACACCTCTGTAGGCTGGTCACGATGGCCGAAATCGACTCTCTGCTGCAAACCGTCATGTTCACAATATATGGTAATCAATACGAGAGCCGAGAAGAACACCTCCTGCTGACCATGTTCCAATCTGTACTGACATACCAATTTGATAATACTCCCGATTATTCCTCCTTATTGCGGGCCAACACTCCCGTTTCGCGCATGATGACGACTTACACCAGGCGCGGACCAGGACAAAGCTACTTGAAGGTCGTACTGCAAGACAAGATCAATCCGGTAATTGAACTCAAGGACGTGGACCTGGAAATTAACCCACTGAAAGTGTACGCAAACATGATTGAAAGGGAAGAGGAAGACCCTGGCAGTGTTTCTGACTCACTTCCAAGAGGCGTGACGGCCGAAGAAGCCGCAGAGAACCCGCGTGTTCAGGAGATCATTGCACCAAGACTCATGAAGCTAATTGAACTTGCGAATTCGTTCCTGGAGAAAATCATCCAAGGGCTGGATGAGACACCATATGGTATACGGTGGATTTGCAAACAGATTCGCAGCTTGTCGAAAAGAAAGTATCCTGATGCAAACGACCAAACAGTTTGTACCCTCATTGGGGGTTTCTTCTTTCTAAGATTCATTAACCCGGCTATCGTCACCCCGAGATCCTACATGCTCATCGACGGTCAGCCCGCAGAGAATCCGAGGCGGACGTTGACGTACATAGCCAAGATGTTGCAGAATTTGGCGAACAAGCCGTCATACGCCAAGGAGCCGTACATGTTGAAGCTTCAACCTTTCATCCATCAGAACAAAGAGCGAGTTAACAAATTCATGTTGGACCTCTGCGAGGTGCAAGATTTCTATGAAAGCCTAGAAATGGACAACTATGTTGCTCTTTCCAAAAAGGATCTTGAGCTGTCAATCACGCTCAATGAAGTCTACGCCACACATGCATTGCTCGAAAAGCATAGCGCTGCGCTTGGGAAGGACGACGACTCGCACCTGAATGTCATCCTCCAAGAGCTTGGTCCAGCCCCGGCTCAGCTACTAAGGAAAGAAAACCGTGCGATTAATCTGCCCCTCTTCAGCAAATGGGAGCACGCCATCGACGATCTCACCGCTGCTCTTGACATCACCCAAGAAGAAGTCTACTTCATGGAAGCAAAGGCAACCTTTGTACAAATCTTGAGGTCGCTTCCACCTAATTCATCTGTCGGCCGGCGGCCTTTACGCCTTGACCGCGTTGCTGAAGCAGCGGCGACGCTGAAGAACGATGCCGTCATGGTACGTAAGGGCATCAGAAGTATGGAACTTCTGAGCCAATTGCAGGAGCTCCGCGTTGTTGATAAATCGGACGGCTTCTCGCTTCTTCGAGATGAAGTCGAATCCGAACTCATTCACCTCGGCTCTCTCAAAGAGAAGGTGCTCGAAGAAACCAAGAAGCTCGAAGAGGTCTTCCGCACCATTCGAGACCATAATAGCTACCTCGTAGGGCAGTTAGAAACTTACAAGTCTTACTTGCACAATGTTCGGAGCCAGAGCGAGGGCAAGAGCAGAGGCAAGCAGAAGGTGCAGGCACTGGGACCATATAAATTTACGCATCAGCAGTTAGAGAAAGAGGGCGTTATCCAACGGAGTAATGTGCCCGAGAACCGCCGAGCTAATATCTTTTTCAATTTTAACAGTCCGTTGCCCGGGACGTTCGTCATCAGTCTCCATTACAAAGGTGAGTCTATTACTTTCCTCAATAACAGTTGAGGTTGCGAAGTTGCTGATAATATAAATGACAGGGCGAAATCGCGGTCTACTCGAACTGGATCTCAAGCTCGATGATCTTCTTGAAATGCAGAAGGATAATACGGAGGCGCTCGATCTGGAATACGTCCAATTCAACGTAACAAAGGTTCTGGCGTTGCTGAACAAGCGCTTCGCACGTAAGAAGGGATGGTAACGCCTGCCAGAGGAATGCAGCTAGATTCCCTTTGCGCCGTTCGGAGTTTAATCTAGGGAGGCAATGTCGGAGTTGGCGTTGTCCCATTCAGGCGTTCGTTTGGAGATCGGGCAGCAACGCATTGGCGATTTTGGATACCATGTTCTTTGGCCTGAGTCACGGCTTGCTTGGGGCAGGAAAGAACGGTGGGAAGGACGTTGGGGTTTAATGGGTTGAGGATCGTTGAGATTCCCACAAGCGGTGTACGTCCGCACGCGAACAGCGACAATAGGAATATAATGAGTAATCAATGGTGTCATCCCAGCTGGCTGGGATGATCATCTTGAAAGTTGACGATTGGCATGCAAGGAACGAGCTTCTTCTACGGCTCAATTGTTTGGGAAGTGCTAGATTTGGGATCAATAATGTAAGATACACGAAGATGATTGGTGTTCAGCTGGCGCAGGTAGAGATCGAACAGCTTCTTCGAAAAGTGCTTTGCAGCTGAATATCACTCGACATGACATTTGGTGGATCAATCGCCTTGCTTTTGATTTTGGGGGTTTTTTTTGCTTGATCCCAATCTGCACCTGGTGTTCTCTCCTTTTTCTATCAACTTGAATTCAAGTAGATATATATTATTCTCGATTGAACGTGCCCGCGTTTCCTCTTTCCCTGCTGCTTAGAAGCTTCAATATCAGGGGCCAGGACACAAAATTGACCACCTTCGGCCCGAAGACGTAGTTGACAGGGGGCTTGATATTAGATGATAAGGTGTGCAGTGAATGCAAAAAAAACCGGGAGGGTTGTCTCGTGCACGATTGGCAGAGTCACTGCTAGGGAGTAGTGGCATTGTGATCCGCGACCGTTGAGCGAGAATGGCAAGAGTAGAAGGAACCTGTAATTGCTTTCGTCTTCCCGGACGTTTACACGTACTACATGACCCTACGGTTTCGGGATATGTATGCTCTTACTCACCATCGCACAACCCCATCCAACGAATATGCCTACAATCGGGTGCACCCCTCCCCCAAACCCGAGGTCCCAGACCCCTCCCAGGACACCTTGACTGCCGCCCTCCACCATGCCACTCCAGACGCACCAAGCCATGCCGGATACGATACCTAAAGAGGTAGGTATAGGGGTTCCCTCAAAGTATTTACTCTTGCCCGTACTGTCCTTTGGTAGAGACGAGACCGTAACGTTGAAGCGGGCAAGGCGGGTAAGCCCGCAGAGGACGAAAAAGGAGAGGAACAGGGTGTCAAGTGGGGTGCGGAGGCCAAGAGCAAAGGCGCACGCTGCAGGTGCGACACCGAAGGAAATCTAGGCGGGATGTCAGCATTGATGCAATGAAAAAAAAGAGGGGGGGGGGGGTAAGTGTAGGTTATGTAGGCTTAGTTTCAGACATTCCTTGGTGCAGGCAGGCAGGATTGATAGTTGAAAGAGGCTTCTCATGTACCAGATCTGCCAAAGAGTCCAGTTCCTGTCCCATTAGACTGCTTTTGCCCCTCCACCGGGCAACCTTGCCGTCCATGAAGTCGAAGAAGAGCCCGAATGGCATGAATGCCAGCGCGGCCCACATGTTACCAAAAGAGTCTGGCGGGCCGAGGCAGTAGCGCATGGAGGAGAGGATGGACATGAAACCACAGAAGCCTACGGTTGGGCATCAGCGATGGTATTGGGAAGGACGCGTGAGAAGAAGCTGCATGGATAGCTCTGAGAGTAAAAAGGAGGACGACGAACCGTTCAATTCGGTGATCAGGTCGGCGAGGTGGAGAGCTCTGGAAAAGACGAGGATCAGTGTGGGACAAGTTCAGTAGAGAATAGGGCGAGTAGGCAAAGAAAGCCGAACTTGATCATGGAGAAATGGCCTGTGTCGGATGCTAAAAGCTTTGCTTGCTTCTCCTGACCTGTATCATGTTCAGCACAATTGACTGGCCACTGGTTCGAGAGCTCTTTAGGGGCAGAGTGCAACAGACTTGGTTGAGGTGCATTTGGGGCTTTCTTGTCCGCGCTAGAGCGGAGGGACATTCTCGAGGTAGGATGCGTGTGATTAGGAAGTTAGCTGGCGTAAAGAGCACGATTTTTACTAACAAGATGTTGGAGTGATAAACAGAGCAAATTGAGTGCGAGTGCAAAGTGGGTTTGCGGTGAAGTCGTTAGCCTTTCCGAGTTCTATTTACCTAGCAAATCCAGCACTGATCGCGAGACACATTTAGCACTGGACATGCATTTCCACTACAGATATGTATCAGACACCATATATATTTGTATGGACAAAAGTTTCTACAGGAAATTTCTACTTTTGCACGCAGCACCGTTACCGGTAAAGCTGGTAGAAAACACATAATCTTCACTTTGACTTCGAGCGATAGACTGCTAGAACGAATCTAGATGAGGTGCATACATTCGGTTCTGCCAGCATTCCACTCACCTCCATCATCCAAGCAGGATGACGCTGGCTCCGCCAAGGCCAGGGTATATATGCGCCTCCAGTAAAGCCACGAACACAAGAAAAGGGGGTGCTACATATATTCCAATGCATGCCGATGGGGACTGACAAAGTAAGGGAGTCTGCCCTCATAAGTCGTCCGAATCGCGAAGTCCCTTCTGATGGCCTTGACTCTGCAGTCAAAGTATAAACGAAACCTCGTACCTTCGTCTCACATCGGTTTGTTCGGGGGTAGTGCACTACCCCCGAACAAACCGACCTATTATACAAGAAGAGGTGCGCAGAGTAGAACACATTCGAGATACATTCAAGATACATTACTGACAGAGCGCTGGAGAAGGACGGGAATCGTTGTCGTGATAGAGCTTCACCCCGCGATGTCACGTGCCATCAGGATTCGTGACCTGGCATAATGTTAGTAACATTGTACATCCGCGGCAGAAGAGCATACATACCTTTAATATCCTCCTCGAGTAATCTTGATTGTCTGCTATGCTGCCATCACTTTGCCGCCTCTGCATCATGACTGAGGGCTCTAGCCTGGCATCCGACACTGACCCAGCAGAACTAGTCGGGAGCTTCGCACCGTAGTCACCCGCCACATTGCGACGATACTCCGCTTCAACTGCTCGTCTCTTGCGATTTCGGAGGAAGAAAAAGATCCCTCCAGCTATAGCACTTATAGCGACTACGCCGGCGACCACGCCGGCCGCAATGCCAGCTTTATTGGGCCCACTCGAGGAAGGAGCTTGTGTCGTGGTAATGATCGTCTCTTGTGGGGTGGTTTGACCGGCGGCAGTCACTATAATAGTGCTAGCCTTGGTGACGACGGACGGAGGCCCTTTTTTTGTTGGTGATGCTGCAGCTGATGACGTCGACGACGATGAGAATGCTGCACTGCCATTTGAATCCGAATCCGAATTCGAAGTCGAACTGGAATCCGAGCTCGACTCTGAGCTAGAGCTTTGGCTCGCAACATTGTTATTCACTCCAGTTAGCTGGACGGACCAAGAACTGGGCCCGCCACCTGTGACACAGTCAGCAACAAGTAAAACGGCGGTCTTAGCTGCAACTTACATGTATCCAAGTTGTACCCATAACATTTTGAGCTGCACTCAGAATCTGAGACTTTGCTGCTCGACGCCGGAAGCAGATCACCACACCAGCAATTAGATCCCAGGGTTGTGCCCATCACTGGCTTGGTTTGGTTGACACATTGTTGTTGGCAGTATCCTGGCGACTGATACATGTACGAGCCTAGATCCGTCATGCCGGCCGACGAAGTAAAACAACCCTCATAGACCGGAGGCTCCAGACTAGAGGAAGACTGCGCAAATACCAAAGGAAAAGCGTAGAACAGAGGCAAGGCCGTCGCGACGGCCCTCAGCGATGTCGACTTCATGTTCTTGTTGGTATGGGTGGGTTAATTATGAATGATTATTATCAAAAATCTATCGTGGAGTGATGGGTCAGTTCAAATATCCAGCACCTGGTGTTGTAGTATGACTTATCAAAGACAAACACAAACTTGGATGGGCAAATTTACCTTGATTGTCCTCGAGAAATAGATGACGCTGATTGTGCAAAGACTCAACGAGTGAATAATGCTTTAGCTGGTTGCGTGGCACAATGAAGGTCACGAGTTCTTTGTCCAAGCCCACACAAAGGCTATCCGACCTCTATCGTTCTGAAGGAGCTGCGATGTCGGTGTTAAAGGTCGATGTCGGTTGGAGATTCCCAAACTTCAAGTGAGATGAACAACGCGTTATCCAGAAGCCAAGAACTGCCAGCAGCCCTTTGATTCTGTGCGTTTGTGCGTGTGACTCGAGTTTGAAAGATCGGGAATTGTCGCGGTGGATGGACTTTCGGTGACCGGAATGTAGGTAATTGTTTCGAATTAAAGCTTTTTGCGACCCCTAAGCAAGGCGAGGACGTAACGACAGTGGGCAATGCTGCAGAATGATTGAAATCAGCAGGTATCGCTGAGGAATGGCATTGATGGGATTAGTGTGAACGGAGGCCGTTCAACTCGTCCATTTGCATACTCGCTGGAGTGGTTGAGGAGAGTAGTAGTAAATAGTAGTAGGAAAGAGGAGAGGCGGATTTGTTGGCAGGAGACGGGAGAAGGAAAGGTTTCTGGCCGGCGCTAAGAAATTCTTGAGGTTGCTACTCGTAGGAATCTCGTCAATCATAATTTCCTTTCAAGGGACGGCGTCCAATGAATGTTTACGCGCCAACGTTTTGGAGCCTGTTGCCCGTTTCGAGATGGTGCGACCGTTTTAAGCTATATAATAGCTTGATAATAGTGGACCTCTTTGTTCTGCGCTGCTCTGCTGAGACTCGAGATACCGCACTACTTTGGTTGGTGCATCCAGTTTGGCCAGTTCACCGTAAGCTAGAAGCACCCAACCGCTAATGCCCAGATAGCCAGCCTGCATTATTCTTGATTGTTACTGTTGTACAGTACTATGTCAATTGCAAGGCCGCAAGCGTTGAGTGCCACCCAGGTAATTGGTCTGACAGGCCTTTGTCCGCTTGTTTGGCGTCAAAGACAAGCCGTTTTATTCAAGATGTGCTTGACTTAATATTCGCACTAGAGCTTCAATATATTGAGGTTCGATATAGATGAATGGTTATTATACAGCAGATCTTGACAATCTCGACCATCTAATAGTAATACCTCGGCTCGTCAAAGACGTGGTATTGATGACCTCGCACTCCTTCACCTCGGAACATTGCAGGGAATCGCAAACCCTCAGCAACCTGTTCTTCCGGAACCCGTTCATCGCTGCCTTCTGCTTCACCAACAATGAACTTGCCCACCTGTAATGGCCATGATTAGCAGCCACGGTTGAAACGGTCAGGGAGTGCGAAGCCTGGTTGCTTACCTGAATCTCTGTGTCCGTGATAGTCGACCTACTCACTCGAGCATATCCTGACCTCTTGATGCCCTTGTATAGTATATACTCGCACCATCGATCCCAATCACTTGGGTCAATGTCCTTCATTCCGCTCTTGTCGCCCACATAGGTATTGTAGTTCCCTTCCTGCGGCTTGATGACCAGGTAGCTCAGCAAGATCAAAGGCCTCGGCGATTCTTTCATGAGTTTTGCCAAATACTCAGACTGCTGTCTTCTGTCCTCCGGATCCTCTTCCTGACCCGAATGGAAGACAACAACATCAATGTGCTCGCCGTAAGCATCGAGTGTCGCATGTATGGCCGGAGCTAATTCCCCAACCGGTGATGGAAGTAAATGGTGTGTTGAATTCAGGATGGGGAATTTGGAGAGAAGTGCTGAGCCCCAGGTATGCTTGTTTGGACCCGGCCCAAAGTCGACGTACATCCCTAAGTCTTCGGCCAAATATTGAGTGGTATCTCGGTTGCCCATGATGATTCGCTGAAGGTCCGTCTCTATGAGCCCGATCACGTCGACCTCGAGTTCTTTGATCAGATCGCGTATTCGTCGCTCGGAAGACCACATATCATTGTCAAGGGAAAAGTGAATTGTCCAAACGCCCGCAGTAATGACCTTTTCCTCTTTATGGTAGGGAGTATAGTCGTTGGTTGGAAAGCGAAGGTAGGATACGGAGATAGCAAGCAGTTCAAGGACCATTAGAGAATAGACGTAGTAGGACTTGAACCTACTTCGCCCATTCCTGTTTGATCTTTGGCGCGACTTGATATTCTCCTTTGATGCTGGCATGGTATAGATACCCGCACCGATGAAGACTACAGTTGCCGTCATGACCCAGTCGGTGTGCTCGCGCATGAGAGGTCCTCCAGGTACAAAGGCGTAGGCAACCACCCACACATGTGCAAGCACCAAAATGTTGTATATCAAGAATCCTAAGCCAAACGCCGCAGGACCGCGACGAGCGGCTGACCCAATTAAAGAAGGGGCGAGGGACATCAACTCGATAGCCATTAGTACGGCACCAAAAAAACCTGTCCAGTTGCTATAGTTTGTGAGAAGAAAGGCTCCACTACCGAGCAGAGAGAAGTTACGCCAACTTGAGGCTCTTTCTTGAAGCCAAATGAAGAGGAGTACACCACCACCCATAGCAAGAAGCGTAATGACTCCATTGGCTGCGATTGGCCCTCTGACTGGAAAGCCTTCCCAAACCCAAAGGATCATGGTGCTAGAGTCCGACAATAGAGAATGCATACCAAAGATCAAGCCACCGAGACCAAGGCCGGCTAATATGTGAGAGCTGGCTGGGCTACCCATGGTCTCGAGGCCCCCTCTGTTGTCTGTGGTTTGCCTAGTCGAGCGTAGAATAGCTGCCAATGCTAAGAAAAGGCCTAATTTGTTCCAGCCGCCGTTCTCGGCATGCATAATGGGCCAAATTGGGTTGTTGGTGTGCGAAGCAAACTTCGTCAGACTCGAGGCTAGCAAGCCAATACTCCAGGCTAAGACTCGTGCGTCAAGGCGGGCAGCTTGGGATCTTTCGGCGTACCATGTAGCTGACCAGGCTAGGCAGGTCATCGAAACACCGAAACCCACAGCAAACAGACGAAACTCCGGAGTCTTGACGAGATAGGCCAAAAGGCCTGTGAGAGATAGAAGATGGACGTAGCGAGTGTTTTTGATGACGAGGGAGCGAACGGATGACGAGCAAAGCAAGAAAGGAGAGATGGTGCACATGACCATGACCTCGTAACCTGAAATGCCCATATGCCAAAGTGGAAAGTCTAGGAGTCTTCAGTAATGGCAACCCTGAACAGCGCTGGAGGCTGGACTCACACCACACGGTAAGCCCGAGAGACGTCAACATCGACCAGAAGACGAACTTCAGAATTTATCAGCGTAGTCACTACGGGAATACCTCGTAATGTTGGACTTACTCCATTGTATATATCAGCAGCAGCGTCAACTGCTTCGGACCAGAAAAAGCCCGAGCCAAATATTTGCCCAGCAGGTTTGCCTTTCCTGATAGAAAATGAGATACACATTCTGAAGGGATTGTGGTATACGTACTCTTTCTCCAACACAGCATCAGAAACCCGAAAATCCTTACTGTTTGACCAAATTGTCAGACCGATGCCCATGGGAAAGCAAAGTCATCTCCCTACATTTGCGTACTTTGGAAGCCAGTAGACATACCCTCTGCTAGATCCTTGGACGTCTCTGATCACAACTTCGAAGCCTTGGAAATCTAATGCCGTGACAGCGTCGAATCCTACATCCAGGAGTATAAGAGCCCATTCAAAAAAGGCGTAAGTAGTATAGGCTTGTAGGGGTTAGCAACTACCCTAATATGAAAGACAAGAGCAAATCTGACCTCCCGCAACTCTGTGAACTTTGTGCTGAATGAAGAAGTAGATCAGAGGCACCAAAGTCCCGAAAAATGTTCCGGCTAGGATTTTCCTGTATCTCAAAGCCTTCGAATTCTCTTTTGGACTGAGGGCTATGCAGCCCAAAGTCCAGGGCAATGTAGCTACCAAGTAGGATATCATGAAGACGTCGTGCCACCCATGGTCATCCGTAGAAGTCACGTACGTCCATCCACCGCACGTTAGTGTACGGAACAGGCCGGTACCTGCCACAAAAATTGGCAGGACCGAGTCGGGGCGTGCTGTCAAAATATACCAGAGAAATACTAAGGCAAAACGAGGACCTGCGCGTCCATTATTAGCCGAGAAATTTCGGACAGCTCGAGAAGAGAGAGCGTACCAGAAGTCATGGCAATGAAGATCTGAAATACTGAACGCTCCGGATATCTATCTCCAATGGTGGCAGAGACCGAAGGAAACCATTCATCCGGGTAGCCCTTGAGCAATGGGTCAGCTTGAAAGAGCGGGCGAATTTTTGGGTTGACGACGTACATAGTACTCATTCTCCACGATCTTGTGATAATGGAGGTATAAGCCCGTGACCAAAGCGCCGAGAAAAGCAGTATATGCCACCACTGTATGAGCCCAGGAAATCCAGGCTCCTGAAAACATAACGCCTTCCTTAGACTTTGGCGGCATGTTTGATTAGTCCTTATGGAATACCACAGAGAACCATTGGTCAAGAGACAAGGATAGAGCGGAGTAATGAGCGTGAGGTGAGAGTTGTGGCTGGTCAGCTCTTCTCATGAACGAACGAAGCTGAACTGTTGCTAAGAAAACAAATCGTCGCGAGCTTCCCGTCAGCAAACCTTGGCAATCCTCTTATTGACTTCTTGCCCTAACGCTCTACTACTTTGGGATCTACTATGATTCTGTTCCAAGCATTAATCTTCGTTGCGGTGTTTGAGCCACCAAGAACTCACAAATTCAGCGACCCCGAGAGGCGGCCTCATTTGCTCTCGTCTGAAATACGAGCTTCTCTGCAACAGTTTCTCCTACAAGAAATCATCTATACTGTTCGACCTTTGCTACTTCTATACAGAGCATTTCATTCGCGATCATCGTTTTCCCCCATGTGACTCTAGTCCTCGATATGCGTGCCATTGTCCTCCAGTTCCACGGGTAATCCATGGTCGATCAGATACTTGTCTATTTGACATGGGTTTGTGAGCTCCGCGGTTTCGTGGATCGGCTAACTTGGCACCAAGTGCTTGTCTGCAGTCTCGGAATTACCCAGACGACAGTCGGTGGCCATACTCAGGATCTACCTATTATCTCGCCGTTCTGACTTTTCCATTTTGGATATCATCAGGTACCTGCAGTCTCAACCTCCATGGCAGCTGGCTGCTCTCCAGATGCCACAGCTAATGCGTTATTTCTGATGCCGTTGTCCGTTCTGATCCCCACGGCAGCTTCAGCCTCCTTCTGTGTGTATGGCTCTGCACGTAACGCACGAAGCCTGGGGATTGTTAGTATCCCATTTTGAAATTAAAGCTGATAGCAAGAATCCAAGGCAAAAGTACCTTTTCTTGTGTTTCTTCCCTTTCCTGTGCTGGATCAAAATCTCTCCCTCGAACCATTTCGCACACTCAATACAATAGAATTGGCCTAGGCCCGGTCGGTCTTCGGCTGGTTTCGCGCTCTTATGCTGGCTCAAATGCTTTGCAGATCTGATATCTGCGTGAACCTGATCGAGATCTCTAGGATTCATGTTTAGCTACTATACAGACTCGAGTTTTGCAAACGGACCTTGTTCTACGTTTCGTCTTGCTCCTTCGAATTGAACCCATTCTCACAATCAATATCTTTTGGGTGTGATATTAATATGATTTGTGGAAAATAAATTTTGAGTCGTAGAGATGAATAAAGGAAATCTCTGATTTGTGATTGGTCACCTTCCGACGCAAGCCAAAACTCTGGACAAACAAATATTCAACAATCCGAAACGCTCAGAACTCGGCTTAATGGAGAAGAAACTTCGACACCTCCTTAGTCTGTACTTTGATGTCCGTGAAGTAAAGTACGTAGACTGAAGATGTCTAGTGATTCTGTCGATCGAGGGGGTATTGCATTTAGGTGACGGGAGGTAACCTCTTTCGGCATCACTTATCTCGGATCTCCTTCTTGTCCATAGCGCCGCCAACAGCAACTTTCTTCTTCCCCACCTTACTTACCCACGACAGTTGTGTTGCGTGCGGGCTGGCACAACTTTCTCTTCGAGTCAAGTTGTATCAGGATGATTTCAACAAGGCACATTGCCCGCTTGGGCAAGCTGGTAAGTTCATCCGTTGCTCCCCACCCCAGCTTTGGCCACGGGCATACGTGCAGCGGCCTTACTATCCAAGCAAAGACGATACTGATAGCTGCATCAACAGGTCCCGAGTGTCAGAGTTGTATGTTTCCCTCGCGATCGTCTTTTATCGAGGATGCTCCAACTCCAGAGCTGCAAACTTGCTTGTGCCGTTCTATCTGCTTACCCACGTCCTCCATAGCTCTCGAGTACTCGAACACTCGCTACAGTCACAGATGATCCCTTGGCTCAGAAGGTCGAGATGACCAACTGGGAAAAGGTATGGCTCCTGCATGCATTAGAGTCCACAATGCTTTGTGTTCTCAGTTGCCCATTGAATCGGACGCTGATGTGGCTTTACAGGGTCACTATATCAACTACAAGTATGTGCCTACCTTTCTATGTCGCAACATTCGGCTTCTACGCAGTATGGCGGATAATGTCTGGATGCCGGCATGGGAGGCCCAAAATCGTCAATATTATTAACCTTGCTTTTTTTGCTAGGAAAATGTCAGAAAATCTCTCCGTTGTTCGATCTCGTCTTAACCGCCCTTTGACATATGCGGAAAAGATCCTCTACTCACATCTCGACGATCCTCATGGACAAGACATCGAGCGAGGAAAGTCATACCTGAAGCTGAGACCTGACCGGGTTGCTTGTCAAGACGCGACAGCCCAGATGGCCATTCTACAATTCATGTCTGCAAACATGCCATCAGTAGCCACTCCTACAACTGTCCATTGCGATCATTTGATCGAGGCCCGAATCGGTGGCGAAAAGGATCTTGCGAGAGCTCAGGATATCAACAAGGAAGTTTACGACTTCTTATCCTCTTCTTGCGCTAAATACAACATCGGATTTTGGAAACCCGGCTCGGGTATCATCCACCAGATCGTTTTAGAGAACTATGCCTTTCCCGGAGGTCTGATGATTGGTACTGACTCGCATACACCTAACGCGGGTGGTCTCGGCATGTGTGCTATCGGGGTCGGTGGTGCGGATGCAGTGGATGTTATGGCAAATCTTCCGTGGGAGCTCAAAGCGCCAAAGGTCATCGGTGTACGGCTGACTGGGGAGATGTCTGGCTGGACAGCGCCCAAAGACATCATCTTGAAAGTTGCTGGTATCCTGACAGTCAAAGGTGGAACAGGAGCCATCATTGAGTACCATGGGCCTGGTGTCAAGTCATTGTCTTCGACAGGAATGGGGACCATATGTAACATGGGGTGAGTTGTTCTTTCCTTTTTTGTCTATTATGGCGTCCTGAGCATCACACTAACGCATTTCTAGCGCTGAAATCGGTGCCACCACCTCGCTCTTCCCATTCAACGAACGAATGTATGATTACCTGGCAGCGACGAAGCGGAAGTCTATTGGAGACTTCGCCAGAACATATGCCGCAGAGTTGCATGAAGACGAAGGGGCTCAGTACGACGAACTCATTGAATTAAACCTTTCAGAACTGGAGCCCCACATCAATGGGCCATTCACCCCTGACTTGGCGACCCCCATCTCCAAGTTCAAAGAAGCGGTGTCTGCCAATAAGTGGCCAGAGGAGTTAAAAGTTGGACTGATTGGCTCCTGCACAAACTCATCCTACGAAGACATGTCTCGCGCTGCATCAATTGCACGTGATGCTCTTGATCACGGCGTTAAGGCCAAATCAATGTTCACGGTCACTCCCGGATCCGAGCAAATTCGTGCTACAATCGCGCGAGATGGTCAGCTTAAGACTCTTGAGGATTTTGGTGGTATGGTCTTGGCGAACGCTTGCGGACCGTGCATTGGTCAGTGGGATCGAAGGGATGTCAAAAAGGGCGAGGCTAATTCCATTCTCTCGTCGTACAACCGTAATTTCACTGGAAGAAACGATGCGAATCCTGCAACACACTCATTCGTCACCTCACCAGATCTTGTGGTCGCCCTATCGTTGGCTGGCACGCTAAATTTCAACCCTCTGACCGATACCTTGAAGGACAAGGACGGTAACGAGTTCAAGTTGTCTGCTCCTACCGGAGATGGCCTACCTGCAAACGGTTATGACCCTGGCCAGGATACTTACCAAGCACCACCCGAGGAGCGAGCTTCGATTTCTGTTGCTGTGTCTCCAGAAAGCGACCGACTTCAGATCCTCTCCGGATTTCAAGCGTGGGATGGCAAGGATGCTACAGACATCCCAATCCTAATCAAAACCAAAGGCAAGACGACAACCGATCACATTTCCATGGCGGGTCCTTGGCTCAAATACCGCGGTCATCTCGACAATATCTCCAATAACATGTTAATTGGAGCCATCAACGCTGCTAATGGCGAAGCCAACAAGGTCAAGAACTTCGCAACCGGTGAGGTCGGTGCAGTTCCTGCAACAGCCAGAGACTACAAAAAGAAAGGTATCCAATGGGTCGTAGTCGGTGACTGGAATTATGGCGAGGGCAGTTCAAGGGAACATGCCGCTCTCGAGCCAAGACATCTCGGTGGTATCGCGATCATTACTCGTAGTTTTGCCCGTATCGTGAGTTCTTCCCTAGGCTTGCTTCGCATCTACGTTCCGGCTGTTCCATCGGCTCGCTGATTATCACTCTTACAGCACGAAACCAATCTCAAGAAACAAGGCATGTTGCCATTAACTTTTGCCGACCCCACCGACTATGACAAAATCAACCCAGATGACAAAGTCGATGTTATGTGCACGCAATTGGCCGTCGGCAAACCCTTGACGTTGAGGGTACACCCCAAAGATGGCAAGGTTTGGGAAGCAAAGCTGCAGCACACCTTCAACGAAAGCCAGATCGCGTGGTTCAAGGATGGCAGTGCATTAAACACCATGGCAAGACATGCAGAGGCGCAGACCGAGAGTGGGGCAAATGCTTAAGAAGAATTGTAGACTGCTCAGAGAAAGTAGTCCTCGGTGTTGCCTTAGGAGGCGCTGAGGCTTTGTTACCAGCAAGGGAAATGAAAGTCAGTACAGATTGCAGTATTGAAAGACTAGGGGGATCGATGCGAGTGTCAATTTGGCATTACCTGTACGCATTGTTATGCTTTTGTGCTGCCCGACTTGTACATGAAAATCCCATTACGGTCAATGAGGAAACTTGCGTAAATCACGATATGTGTACCTTCCATAAACGTAGTACTCTACCGAGCCTTACCTACTGCTATCTATGCAAACCCCGACCTCAGTAAGTCTTCGTTCAGATTACTGTCTTTTTAGGTACCCCCTGACTCTCTGTTAGATGGGGTTAACACTATAATCGATTTGGAGTATCTATCAACACAAGCTACTTGCACGGCATACATCAGGAGTGGCGCATAGTCATTCGCCTCCCGAATCGGAACCCTCATCATTTCAACGTGTAACCCTTGGCTTCCCTCTTGCGATACCGCTGCCCCTTGGATTACCACGCGCTGCTCCTCCTCTTCCTCCTATTGGCTGAGTCTCAGCACCTCCGCGCTTGTTAAGCCCCGAACTTGGACGGGCCATGGGTGCCGGTGTTGCAAACTTGGTGGGGCCTCGAGAGGAAGGCGGATTTTCAACAAAGGATGTATCCGTTGTCATAAAAGTCTCATCGGCAAAGTCGGGACGGGAGACATGATCTGTAGATTGGCCATGCTCTTCATTCTGTTTCGCGCGTTTGAAGGAATCCAATATGGGAGCCTGTTACGATGCTTCAATGCCACCGTCCTCTCAAGAAGACGCAGAACGCACCTCTGGGAAATCCACGCAGAAAGCATTCATGTTCATCCCATACAGGAAACTTGCAAAGCTCTCATTGAATCTGCTCAAGCTCTCGTGCATCAATTGCAGATGCATGAAGTTGGCCTCTAGGTCGGCCATTGAGTCGGAGAGTTCGGCAAAGGCAGGCTCAAGAAACTCGAGAGGAGAGGCAGAAGAGCCGGTCTTGGGGGTGAAGGTTTGACTGT